>NW_024068155.1:0-213998 GCF_009389715.1 Phoenix dactylifera
AGTCGGATAGTGTTGTGACAAGAGCCTCTTCTTCTTGTACTTACTCCCCTTCTTCAGTAAGGGGCACTCAGCTCTTATGTGACCCGGCTTCTTGCACTCGTAACACCCAATCCCCTCATTTTCCCTTTCCTTACCTTTGTCCTTGCGGTAGGAATTTGAGGGGCCTCTCCTTTGATGATAGGACTTCTTGTGGTTGATGAATTTCTTGAACTTGCGCACAAGAAGAGCCTCACCATCATCTTCCTCATTCTCTTCTTCGTCACTGCTGCTACTGCAAGACAAGTCCTTGTTAGATGAAGTAGACTTAAGAGCTATTACCTTTTTCTTGTGGGAGGACTCCTCCTCGTTGTGTTGCTTCATGGTTAGCTCGTGCGTCATTAGGGATCCAAGAAGCTCCTCAAGTGGTAACTTGTTCAAGTCCTTGGCTTCTTGGATTGCCGTCACTTTAGCTTCCCATGACCTTGGTAGACAACGAAGGATTTTCCTGACAAGCTCACTGTTAGTATAGTTCTTGCCAAGGCTTTTTAGGCCATTGACAATGTCAGTAAACCTAGTGAACATGCATGTGATTGTTTCATTAGAATCCATTTTAAATAGTTCATACTTATGAACCAAAATATTTATTTTGGATTCTTTGACTTGATTCGTGCCCTCATGGGTCACTTCAAGTCTGTCCCAAATCTCTTTTGCAGAATTGCAAGTTGAGATCCTATTGAATTCATTTCTATCTAAGGCACAATAAAGCACATTCATAGCTTTAGAGTTTAGTTGTGCCTTTCTCATGTCATGTTCATCCCAATCCTTTTCTAGTTTGGGTACCATGACATCCTCTACATATATGGATGGGATGTATGGCCCATTTACTACAATGGTCCACATCTCATAGTCTTGGGCTTGGATGAATATTCTCATCCTAGCCTTCCAATATGAGTAGTCGGATCCATTAAAGAATGGGGGTCTTTGGGTGGACTGACCCTCAATGTGGGAAGATCCAAATGGGGTTGTCATTTCGATCTTTTACTCTTGGGTAGAAGAGTTTAGGCTCTGATACCACTTGTTGCCCAGATAGACAACCCAAGAGGGGGGGGGTGAATTGGGTTTTTAAAATAATTTGAATAATTAAAACGATGTGGTTAACTAATTAAAAACTACTGCAAGTTATCTAATTAATGCTAAGTGCTGTGAGTGATGTGAGGGGAAGAAGAATAGAGACAATCCAACACAAACACAAGGTTTTATAGTGGTTCGGAGCTAACCCTTGCTCCTACGTCCACTCCCCAAGTCTCACTTGGGAATTCACTATAACCCCCTTGGATTACAGCCGGTTGTTTTCCAAGCTCACAACCAAACTTGTTGTTTTACGAGCTCACAACGAACTCGGTCGGTTTTCCCAGGCTCACCGACTAAAACCGCCCCGATTGTTTTCCCGGGATCACAATCAAACCCTTACACACGTTGGTTTTAACTCGGCTCACCAACCAACCTCAATCCCCTTGATTCAATCCCCGATTGAACTAAGTAAATACAAGTTGTAGAAAGAAAACAGAAAATGAGCTTCTCAAAAAGCAGATGAAAACAATATGAACAATGAATGAAGTTAAGAAGCCTCAAACGCTTTTAGATTGGAGATGAGGAATGGCTTCTTAAACTTCTGGTCTCCTCTTGAAAGAGTAGTCGACTTGAATGCAGGAGAAGGAGGTTTTAATTGCTGGGAAGATGTAGTTGGAAGCAGTAAATGCAGATCTTCCTCTTTTTCGTTGAAGAGCACGTTGCAGAGCTTGAGTGCTTGATTAGTTGGAGTGGAATAGTTGTTCTCTACTTTGCTACAGTCTTCTGTGGCTATTTTAAACCAACCCCCACGGAAACTAGCCGTTAGACACCTTTTTCTGCCCGTTCTGCACACTCTGCACAGCCTGACAATGTGTCCGTTGGTGGGTTGGAGTCGACTCGCGCGATCAGGAGTCGACTCGGCTGTAGCAGAAGTCGACTCGAGCTTTTCCGAAGTCGACTCGGCAACTGTTCCCAGTTTGAATTAAAGTTGCTGTCTTGACTGGGAGTCGACTCGTCTTGACCCGGAGTCGACTCGCCAACTTCTGGCGCTGACCTGGCAATTTTGGAGTCGGCTCATCCTCTGTAGTCCGTGGATCCAAATTTGAATTTTGTCCACTCGAGTCGACTCGACTGTCCTGGGAGTCGACTCGAATCTCAGAGCCCGAACTCCCGATTCTCTGTCTTTTGGCTCATCCAGTCTTGGAGTCGACTCGAACTTCCTTGGAGTCGACTCGGCTCTCAGTTTCCGGAAGTTGGTCTTCTGCCTTTTGACGTGAAGCTTGTCTTGGAGTCGACTCGAGCTGTCTGAGAGTCGACTCGAATCTCAGAGGCAGTAACTTGGTTTTCTGTCTGTCTTGGGGTCGCGGTGTCTTGGAGTCGACTCGCGTATTGCGGGAGTCGACTCGAATCTCAGAGTCCATGAAATGCTCTCTGACTTTTTCTTTGTGTACCGCTGAGAGTCGACTCTTGCTTTCTCTGGAGTCGACTTGCCACCTATCGGAGTCGACTCGCGTTCCACTGGAGTCGACTCGAATCTCAGACCCGAAAACTGTTTCTCTGACTTTTCTGCCTGTGACTGCTTGGAGTCGACTCTTATTTCCTTGGAGTCGACTCGGTGAACATTGGAGTCGACTCGCGCACTTCGGGAGTCGACTCGCTGACAGGTTCTGAGTTAAAGCTTTCTGTTCTTCTGTCTGTTCTCAGTCGGAGTCGACTCGTACTTATCTGGAGTCGACTCGAGCTCGTGCCAGTGAACTTGATACGCTTGGAGTCGACTCGTGATACTCGGGAGTCGACTCGAGTCTCAGACATTGGTTCAAACAGACTCCTTAACTTATCCAAAAATTATGAACCAAGTCCTGGGATACTTAGACAGGATTTTCACTGAAACACTCAATTGAATTCATTAGTAATCAAAAGATATACTCAAATGCTTTGAGCTCATCAAAATCAAATGGGGTTTTAATCAATCACTCCACACCAGCTTTTCTAGACAAGCTGTTATGGCTACACAAGCCTTATCTCTCATTCAACAACAGATTGCCCCAAAATTCAAAGATCTTGGTTGCCCCACTATTGAAATAAAAATAGGAGAGACGATAATCCAGAGAGCCCTATTAGATTTAGGAGCCAGTGTGAACCTACTTTTCTACTATGTGTACCAAAAGATAGGTTTGGGAGAATTAAAGCCCACAAATATTACCCGCTCCTTAGCAGATAGGATGGTGAAGTACCCTAAGGGGATTGGTAGAGGATGTAATAGTGAAGGTAAATGAGTTTTACTATCCTGTGGACTTCGTTATCTTTGAGACTGAACCTGCAATACATTCAGACAGTCACACACCTATAATTTTAGGTAGACCTTTCTTAGCCACAGCAAATGCTGTGATAAATTGTCGAAATGGCATGCTGAAGTTATCTTTTGGCAACATAAAAGTCGAGCTTAATGTCTTCAACATAAGTAAACAACCACCAGACGATAAAGAAATCAATGAAGTTGACATTATTGAAAGTCTGGTTCAGGAGACTTTCTTACAAACTTATAGTAAGGACCCTTTAAAGGCTTACCTTGCCCATTCTGAGGAAGGGGTCGAGCATGCGCCCCTAATTCTGTTCTCCTTATAAGCATAGATCGTCATCAGCCGACTGTTCTTCCTCGACTCTTTCAAAACTATTCTTAGATAATGGTTGAAAAAAAAATGAATCTACATTTTGTCTGGCTGAAGACATAAAACTTAGCGCTCTTGGGAGGCAACCCAACATGTAAATATTATATAAAAAAATAAAATAAAAAAATATAAAAAAAATTTACTAACATGCAAGTTTGGGGGTTTTTGGCTCCAACTGTCAATTTGCTTACCCATATCAGGTAACTTCTCCTCTACCCTATTACTGCTTTAAAATTTCTTTAACATTGAGGACAATGTTAGATTTAGGTATGGGGATGAGAATATTTTTGATTTCAAAAAAAAAAGATCATAAAAAAATAAAAAAATATATAAAAAATATTAAAAAAATGAGCACATAAAAAAAGGGGGGATTTCAAATTTTTAACTCAAATTCTAATCTTTTTGGCTGTACAAACTAGGAATTGCTTTGACAATAGCTTTGAGTTAAGAAATATGATAGCAGTTCTAGTTTGAGTTTTCGTCCCACCTATCTTTTGCTAACATGATAGAAAATGATTTAGCACCTACACGTAAGCACATGAATAGTGGGGTATGTAAACTTGCAACTAATATGAATACTTTTAATTTTCTGGATAATTTAAAGTTATATGTGTGATGAACACCCTAATGCTAAAAAAAATTTTGAAAAAAAAAATAAAATAATAATAATGAAATAAAATAAAAAAAATAAATTAAATAAGTTTATCGTAAGTCTTCTCACTGAGTAACCGGGCCTCTTGCTTGGCAAGCAGCGAGTATTCGCGTAAAAAGGTGAGGATGGCTGAGATTAAACTCTTAGTGACTAATTTGGCCTTGTAGCCTAGTTGACTTGAGTTATTAAGCTTGTTAGGGTGTCTTTACACCTAGTGCCCTGAGCCATCTGGATTGGGATTCATTGGCCTAACACTCGCTACACGGGTCAGCTAGAAAGCTTAATAAGGCTAGATATTGCACAAGTCATTCTTCTTAGCATTCAGTCGGATTAAAAGTTAAATCTTGGGTGTTCATTACCATTTAACTCTATAAAGTCTTGAAAATTAGAGCGATCACGTTGGAAGTAAGTGAAAGCCACTCATTTATATGATACTATCTTGCACCTCACTCTATTCTTGACTGTTAGCAGATAGATGGGGTGTAATGGAACTTGAGTTAGAGTCTACTTAAATATGATAGCAACAAGTCTCTATTATCCTTGCAATTCTAGTTTCATACAGTAATACTTGTTCAAATTTTGAGTTAAAAATTGGAAATCTCTGACTGATGAAGTTTGTGGGTAACTTCACTGCAAACCCTCACGTGACAACACTCGTCCACTAGGATAACCTAGGGGTTTAAAGGCTTGTTGCACGTGCTAAGTGCAATCGTGATGCTCTAAGAAAGTGGGTACGTATCTCAGTTTTATGTACGTAGCTTCAATAAAAAGTCATGGGTTAGACTACATCTTTTGTACCCTCATTTTATCGTTTGCTCATTAATTGCTAGAGACTAGCAATAAGCTAGTTGGGGGGTGTGATGAGAGCACAAAAGTGCGACCTACACGCTGCTTAAATTAATATTATTATTAACATATAATGATAAATTCACTGGTTTAATATTATATTGTTGTTTGGCACAGGTTATTATAAATTATAGTTTAAATGCGCATTTGGTATAGACTGGGTTTAGAGAGATGCATCATGGCCCCAAACCGCGCGAGCCCAATCCTGCCATGATCTGATCGAGCACATTTGCACCATCCAAGGATCACAGAACCGAGCCCGATTTGAAGACATAGAGAGCTAAAAGTGGAGTCCCACCATCCGACCACATCCTTCCAAATCAGTCTCCGCGTATCTCATCCCATGAGATCACGCGAAACCAAGCATCAAGTCACAATGAGCACCTCATGCGATCTCTGTGGAGTGATTGATCATAACCCTATTTGATTTTGATGAGATCAAAGCATTTGAGTATATCTTATGCTTACTAATGAATTCAATCTAGTGTTTCAGTGAAAATCTTATAAATTTATGGTTAAGTGCGTCTAGACTTGGTTCAAGATATTTTGGATAAGTTAAGAAGTCAAGTTGAACCAAAGTCTGAGACTCGAGTCGACTCTGGGATATTACGAGTCGACTCCAAGCGTATCAGAAGCACTGGCACAGGCTCGGGTCGACTCCGGAACATTACGAGTCGACTCCGACTGAGAACAGACAGATGAACAGAAAGACTCAATTCAAAATCTGTCAATGAGTCGACTCCTGAAGAGCGCGAGTCGACTCCGAAGCTTGCCGAGTCGACTCTGGAGTAGTATGAGTCGACTCCAGGGAGTTACAGACAAAAAGTCAGAGAGCAATTTTCGACCCTGAGAGCCGAGTCGACTCCTGAGGAACGCGAGTCGACTCCGATGGTTGGCAGGTCGACTCCAAAGAAAGCTAGAGTCGACTCTCAGTGTTATACTAGGCAAAAGTCAGAGAGCAGTTTTCGGACACTGAGATCCAGTCGACTCCCGCAATGCCCGAGTCGACTCCGAGACAGCGCGACTCCAAAAAGACAGAAGACCAAATTGTTGTCTCTGAGATGCGAGTCGACTCCAAGACAGCTCGAGTCGACTCCAAGGCAGCGCTACACCAAAAAGACAGAAGGCTGTGTTTCAGAAACTGAGAGCCGAGTCGACTCCGGAACAGCTCGAGTCGACTCCAAGACTGGACGAGCCAAAAGGCAGAAGATCGGGAGTTCGGGCTCTGAGCGCCGAGTCGACTCCCAGTATTTCCGAGTCGACTCGAGTGGGCCAAGTTGAAGAATAGCTCTGTGGATTTCATGGGATGAGCCGACTCCAAAAATGCCAGGTTAGCTCCAGGTTTTGGCGAGTCGACTCTGGGTTAAGTCGAGTCGACTCCCAGTCGAGAAGCTCACTTTAATTCAAATCCGGAACAGTTGCCGAGCCGACTCCAGAAAAGCATGAGTCGACTCCCGCTACAGCCGAGTCGACTCCAGATCGCGCGAGTCGACTCCGACCCCAACGGACACATTGTCAGGATGTGCAGAGTGTGCAGAACGGCTAGTAAAGTGAGTCTAACGGCTAGTTTCCGTGGAAAATGGCTTAAATAGCCACAGAGGACTGTAGCAAAGTAGAGAAGCAACATTCCACTCAAAGAAAACAAGAATCCTTCATCTGCAAACGATTTTTCAACGGAAAAGAAGGAAGAGCACCATTAACTCCATTCAACCGACTCTTCCCAGCATTAAAGAAGTCTCCTCCAGCCTTCAAGTCTTCCAGACATTCAAGAGGAGACAGAAAGTTCAAGAAGCCCTTCTCTACTCCAACTCAAACGTGTTTGAGGGCTCTAAACTTCTCTATTAGTTATATCGCTGTATATCTGCTTTTTAGAAGCTCTATTTTTCTGTTTGTCTTTGTTCTTTCCATTTGGTCTTTACTTGATTCAATCAGGGGATTGAATCAAGGGTGTATAGGTTTGTTGGTGAGCCTAGGTTGAAACCAACGGTGTAAGGGTTCGATTGTGATTCTGGAAAAACAATCGGGGTGGTTCTAGTCGGTGAGCCTGGAAAAACCGACCGAGTTCGTTGTGACCTCGTAAAACAACAAGTTTGGTTGTGAGCTTGTAAAACAACCGGCTGTAATCTGAGGGGTTATAGTGAATTCCCAAGTGAGGTTTAGGGAGTGGACGTAGGAGCAAGGGTTAGCTCCGAACCACTATAAAATCCTTGTGTTTGTGATTGTTTGTGTATCTCTCTTACTTTCATTTCATTCACAGCACATAGCATCTAATTAATTAACTTGCAAAAAGTGTTAATTAGTATTTCGCAAATCAAATAATTGTAATAATTATTTTAAAACCCAATTCACCCCCCCTCTTGGGTTGTTTATCTGGGCAACAAGTGGTATCAGAGCAGGAACTCTTTTACCCAAAGAGTAAAAGATCAAAATGACAACCCCATTTGGATCTTCCCACATTGAGGGCCAATCCACCCAAAGACCCCCCATTCTTTAATGGATCCGACTACTCATATTGGAAGGCTAGGATGAGAATATTTATCCAAGCCCAAGACTATGAGATGTGGACCATTATATTAAATGGACCATACATCCCATCCATCTATGTAGAGGGTGTCACTGTACCCAAATTTGAAAAGGATTGGGATGACCATGACATGAGGAAAGCACAACTCAATGCCAAAGCAATGAATGTGCTTTACTGTGCATTAGATAGGAATGAATTCAATAGGGTCTCTACTTGCAATTCTGCAAAAGAGATTTGGGATAGACTTGAAGTGACCCATGAGGGCACGAATCAAGTCAAAGAATCCAAAATAAATATATTGGTTCATAAGTATGAACTATTTAAGATGGATTCTAATGAAACAATCACTTGCATGTTCACTAGATTTACTGACATTGTCAATGGCCTAAAAAGCCTTGGCAAAAATTATACTAACAGTGAGCTTGTCAGGAAGATTCTTCGCTGTCTACCAAGATCATAGGAAGCCAAGGTGACGGCAATCCAAGAAGCCAAGGACTTGAACAAGCTTCCACTTGAGGAGCTTCTTGGATCCCTAATGACGCACGAGCTCACAATGAAACAACACAGCGAAGAAGAGTCCACCCATAAGAAAAAGGTAATAGCTCTCAAATCTACATCTTCTAACAAGGACTTGTCCTGCAGTAGCAGCAGTGAAGAAGAAGATCATGAGGGAGATGATGATGAGGCACTTCTCGTGCGCAAGTTCAGAAAATTCATCAACCGAAAGAAGTCCTTTCATCAAAGGAGAGGCCCCTCAAGTTCCTATCACAAGGATAAGGGTAAGGAAAGGAAAAATGAGGGGATTGGATGTTATGAGTGTAAGAAGCCGGGGCACATCAGAGCTGAGTGTCCCATGCTGAAGAAGGGGAGCAAGTACAAGAAAAAGAAAGCCCTTGTCTCCACCTTATCGGACTCCGACTCATCATCATCATCATCGGATGAGGAACAAGAAGAAAAGGCCAATTTTTGCTTCATGGCAAATGAAAATGAGGTATCATCCGAAACGCATCTAGATTTTACCTTTGATGAATTGTATGATGCATTTAATGAATTAATGGTTGAATATAAGGCTATAAATCTTAAGAATAAAGAGCTAAAACTAGCCAATCAATCTCACCTCCACAAATACGATAAATTAGTTAAGGATAAGGACTCTATCACTAAAGAAAATGTAGAACTTAAAACAAGGAATCAAATGTTGATTCTAAAATCTAATACCTTAACTAAGGATAATGAAAAACTAGCCAAGGAAATCTCTGAACTTAAAAAGGATAAACTAACTATTGGAAGTAACTACACAAAAGACTTAGATGATCTAAAAACAGAAAAACAAAAATTGACACTAGAACTTGAAAAGTACAAGCCGTTTGTAGAAAAATTTACATATAGCTCAGAAAAATTAGAGATGATACTTAATAGTCAACGAGCTGTATTCAATAGAGCTGGTTTAGGGTATAAACCTAAAAATAAGCAAAAACTACTTAGTAATTTCTTTGTTAAAGCAGGGGAGAGTAAAATTAAGAAAATAACATATTTTTGCTGTGGAACATTAGGACACAAAGCAAATGTATGTGATTATAGAAAAGGAAAAACTAAAAGAAAAATTAAAAGGGTTTGGGTTCCAAAAGGAACCAACATTACTAACCATGAAGGATCCAAGAAAACTTGGGTACCTAAAACTATATGATTTGCTTGTGTAGGAGTGTCTTGCAGCCAAGGACAACAAAAATTGTTGGTACTTGGATAGTGGCTGCTCAAGACACATGACGGGTGACAAGGATCAATTCTTCACCCTTGAAGCTAAGAAGGGAGGTGCTGTGACGTTTGGAGACAATAACCAAGGTCACATCATTGGTATAGGTAAGGTACAAATTATCCCTTCAACCTTTATTGATAATGTTCGATATGTTGATGGTCTTAAGCATAATTTACTTAGCATTAGTCAATTGTGTGATAGAGGTTTTGATGTTTTGTTCAAACCATCACTATGCATCATAACCAACTCAAGTGACAATAGTTTAGTTTTTAAAGGAATAAGACGTGGGAATGTGTATGTTGTAGACCTTGAGGATCTTGCCAAACATAACCCATGTTTAGTTGTTAATGAAACTAAGGATAATGATGCTAGTTGGTTATGGCACCGTAAGTTAGGGCATGCAAGCATGGACACAATATCTAAACTA
The DNA here is from genome assembly GCF_009389715.1 of Phoenix dactylifera. Taxonomy (NCBI): domain Eukaryota; kingdom Viridiplantae; phylum Streptophyta; class Magnoliopsida; order Arecales; family Arecaceae; genus Phoenix; species Phoenix dactylifera. Next base: position 9,925 of record NW_024068155.1, read on the forward strand.
GTTAAAAGAGATTCCGTGATAGGTTTGCCAAAACTAAAGTTTGAAAAGAATAAAATATGTGAAGCTTGTCAATATGGCAAACAATCAAGGAACTCCTTTAAATCCATAAAGTGTGTCTCTACCTCTAGACCTCTAGAACTACTACACATGGATCTATTCGGACCAACTAGAACCACAAGTCTAGGTGGAAATAAATTTGGTCTAGTTATTGTAGATGATTTTTCTAGATACACTTGGGTCATGTTCTTAGCTCATAAAGATCAAGCATTTTTAGTGTTTAAGAAATTTCATAAGGAAGTAACCAATGCTAGAGATACTTCAGTCATAGCTATTAGAAGTGACCATGGTACCGAATTTGAAAATCATTTATTTGATGAGTTTTGCAGTAAAAAGGGGATAACTCATAATTTTTTCTGCACCTAGGACACCACAACAAAATGGAGTTGTGGAGAGGAAAAATAGAACTCTAGAGGAAATGGCTAGAACTATGTTGTGTGAAAGTAACCTCCCTAAGTACTTTTGGGGAGAAGCCATCAATACTTCATGTCATATATTAAATAGAGTTTTATTGAGACCCATTATAAAGAAAACACCTTATGAACTTTGGAAAAACAGAAAACCAAAGGTAAATTACTTTCATATTTTTGGATGTAGGTGTTTTGTTCATAATAATGGGAAAGATAATCTAGAAAAATTTGACTCTAAATCTGATGAGGGTATATTCTTGGGGTACTCTACAACTAGTAAAGCCTATAAAGTCTTTAATAAAAGAACCCGAGTTATAGAAGAATCCATACATGTTGTTTTCGATGATTCTAGTGATACCTCATCTAGTAAGAGAGTTAATCTTGATGATGATGCTGAAATTCTTGAAGAAAAGATAGATGAGATGACGTTACAAAATGATAATCAAAAATTAATTGGAGGTGCATCATCAAGCCAAGAGGCTATTATGGATCATGGGCTGACTAAGGCTTGGAGGTTTGCTCACGAGCATCCTAAGGAATTAATTCTAGATGATCCATCTCAACCTGTTAGGACTAAAGCATCTCTTAGGAACTTAAACAATCATCTAGCTTTCGTCTCACATTTTGAGCCCAAACACATAGAAGAAGCTGAAAAAGATGTAAATTGGATAAATGCAATACAAGAAGAATTAAATCAATTTACTAGAAACAAGGTATGGAATCTAGTTGAAAGACCTTCTGAATATTCAATCATAGGTACCAAATGGATATATAAAAACAAACTTGATGAAAATAGAATTGTAATAAGGAATAAGGCTAGACTAGTAGCAAAGGGGCATAATCAAGAAGAAGGTATAGATTTTGATGAAACCTTTGCACCTGTAGCTAGACTCGAGGCAATTAGATTATTATTAGCATTTGCATGCTCTAAGGATTTCAAATTATTTCAAATGGATGTAAAAAGTGCATTTTTAAATGGGTATATTAATGAGGAGGTGTATGTAGAACAACCTCCTGGTTTTGAAAATCATCAATACCCTAATCATGTGTATAAACTGAACAAAGCACTTTATGGTTTGAAACAAGTACCTAGAGCATGGTATGAGAGGCTTAGCAAATTCTTACTAGAACATGAGTTCTCTAGGGGAAATGTAGATACAACATTGTTTCTAAAGAAGAAAAACAAAGATATGTTATTAGTGCAGATTTATATTGATGATATTATTTTCGGTGCTACTAACAATCGCCTCTGCGAAGAATTTGCTGACTTGATGCAGAGTGAGTTTGAGATGAGCATGATGGGAGAGCTGAACTATTTCCTCGGGCTTCAAATCAAACAATCTGAAGAAGGCATCTTCATCAATCAAGCCAAATACATCAAGGAGATGCTTAAGAAGTTTGATATGGAAGGAAACAAGTCAATCAGCACACCCATGAGCTCATCATGCAAATTAGATCAAGATGAATCAGGTAAATCTGTAGATCAAAAGTTATATAGAGGTATGATAGGATCTTTATTGTATCTCACTGCAAGTAGACCTGATATCATGTTTAGTGTTTGCGTGTGTGCTAGATATCAGTCTAATCCTAAGGAATCTCATCTAATTGCAGTCAAGAGAATCTTTAAATACCTAATAGGAACAAAAAATATAGGTCTATGGTATTCTAAAGAATCTAGTCTGAACTTAATAGGATATACAGATTCAGACTTTGCTGGATGTAAACTTGATAGAAAAAGCACCAGCGGGTCATGTCAATTCCTAGGAGAAAACTTAATCTCATGGTTTAGCAAGAAACAAAACTCGGTTGCATTATCTACTGCTGAAGCTGAATATGTTGCAGCCGGGAGTTGTTGTACTCAAATCATGTGGATCAAACAACAATTGGAAGATTATGGCATTAAACAAGATAAAATTCCCATTAATTGTGATAATACAAGTGCCATTAATCTAACTAAAAATCTAATTCAGCATTCAAGAACTAAACATATTGAGATAAGACATCACTTCATAAGAGATCATGTAATGAATGGTGATGTGACACTTCAATTTGTTTGCACTGATGATCAATTAGCTGATATCTTCACAAAACCCTTGAGTGAAGAGAGATTTAGTGTGCTTAGGAGAGGATTAGGAGTGATTGATCCATCCTAGTGATATTCTCTTCTAGCTCATTGATTTTGATGATTAGATTGTGCAAAATATAGAGTTTCTTATCTATGATCATCAAATCAGATCATAACTTAGTGATTTTTCCTCATTCGGCATGAAAATAGCATGATTTTTAGGTACGTGCCAGAGTTCGAGACGAGTCGAGTAAGTTTCAGAGTCGGCTCGTAAGGGGGAGTCGACTCGCACATATACGGGAGTCGACTCGAGATCAATGGCAGCATAAGGGAGTCGACTCGCATATAGTCGGGAGTCGACTCGAGGTCAATAGGCGCAAAAGGGGAGTCGACTCGTGCATATTTTGGAGTCGACTCGAGGTCGAGTCGACTCGAGACTTACAAGAGTCGCCTCGTGGTCGGGATCCGAGTTTTTAACCCTAATCCAAGCGTTTAATCAATACTTCTATTCACCGCCGCTACTGTTCACAAACCCTAGAGCCGACTCCGACAATGTCTCCGACCGTCCTTAGGGCTTTTCCGTCGACCTTCTTCCGTCCCTTAGGTGTTTTCCTCATCCCTAGGTCAACCATGCCCCGTAAGTCAGTTGTCCCGAGCCGGAAGAGGCCCCAACCCGCGACCGGTGCCGAGCGACGTTCCAAAGCTCGGAACGATCCCGTAGGCCACAACCTCCGGCTCGTTCCCCGCCGAGGGCGGTTCCCTCGCGACCGTGCGCCGGGAAGGCGGTCTCCACCGGGAGATACGTCGACTTTGACTATCTCTCCCGGGAGGGCTTCACCATAGGGGAGAGGTTGAGGGCCCAGGGTTTAGAGTTCTTTTGTTCCTTAGATCTCCCCACATACCCAGGTCTAGTTAGGGAGTTTTATGGAACTGTGCGTAGGGGCAATGGTGGGATAGAGGGAACCGTAGCCGGTGTCCCATTATTTATTTCCGAGGATTTCATAGCTCAAATCCTCCACCTTCCCCAAGTAGGGGTATCTCCTACACACCCCGAGGATAGGACTGAGGCCCTTACGGCCATTTTAGGGAGTCCACCCCAGTCCCCCTTAGATGAGGTGTCCGCTAGCTCACTTTCTGTTGAGATGCAGCTCCTCCTGAGCATCATTTCTAGGTCATTATTTCCTAAGACCGGCCGATTTGATTTTGTGTCTGAGAGGGACCTAGCCCTCATGTACTACATTCTCCAGGACACCCCTATCAACTTTCCCAAGATGATCTATAGATACTTATGTGAGCCACTAGATAGACCAAGGCTCACCCTCCCTTATGGGATGATGTACACACTTATTTTTAGGGAGTCCGAGATTCCTATTCCTGAGGGGGAACCCTCTCGCGCATTGCGATGGACAGATCGCATGCGTGAGGGAACCCTACACAGGATGGGGTTTCGTAAGGTAGAGGAAACTTGGGTCAGGAAACCATCTTCCTCCACGCCTACTACCAGACATTCCCCCAGTCCAGATCCTGATTCAGACTTCTCTACCTTTCCCTCCACCTCAGCTCCCACCACCTCAGCCGGACCCTCCTCCTCAGCTCCACCTACTCAGCCCATGAGGTTCGGATTTCTCCTGAGTAGCTCCGGGAGTTGCGGCAGGAGATTGTTAGAGATCTTCGGGACGACCTGCTGAGGGAGCTCCGAGGTCCAGCCCCTGCACCCTCCTCTGCGTTGGTTCCCTCCTTATCAGCCGTGACCGAGATGATGGCTCATCTGAGGGAGGAGATCTTCAACGTCAGGAGCCTGATACAAGCCCAGTTCTCCAACATGAGCGATGTCACGAGCAACACTCGGAAGATGCGCGATGACATCCGACACGATATGAGGACTACTAGTCAGGGGGCCGAGTGCTTGGCGAATGTGCTTATCGCCAAGCTGGACACACTTCAGGAGACTCTGACCGAGCTCTCCACGACACATAGCAGGGCCACCTCGGCCATTATCTCCCAGCTAGGGAATGTTGTGGACGGGGTCGGTCTCCTCATGGAGCAAAACAGATTGAGAGGAGGAGCCACATCCTCGAGGAGACCCTAGCTGATTTTGTTTTATTTTGACATGTATTTTCTGCTTTACTTATTGTATTCACAAATGTACTTACATATACATCAATACAATGAGTAGACAAATTCTCTTCAATATTGTGCAAATTGATCTCTGCTTGCTTGTGTGTTCTACTCACTTCCTTTTTGATACGATGACAAAAAGGGGGAGAATATATTTAATAGATATGTAAAAGGAAAAAGAAAATCAATAAAAAGAAAAACTTTTAAAACACACAATAATTTGTTCTAAGTGGATTCAATACCTCGAGGCTCATTATCTCTCTGTTGGGGCTCCTAATGGAGTAATCTCCAGAATCTATTCAAGGAATATTCGGAGATTAGTTGAATCCTACTCAAGAACAAAGTGACAGATTTTCCCTCTAAAAACCAAAAATTTAAGTTCAAAAGCTTCAATGCATTAAAAGAAAATTCAGAGAATCAAAACAAGTTGAATGCATATGTTGAGGGGGAGAATCTGAACTTTTAAGAAAGCAAAATCATTAAAGACATATAAGCCAAACAATTGATTGCATGACATGAAGGCTTATATAATTCCAAATGAAAGGGGGAGCTTTAACTCCAAAATTTATTGTTTCACACCTTTCAAGTTTGAATAAATTAAATAACCAGACACTTGAATTCATTTCAAAATTTTATCAATAAATTTCTTTGTGTGTTGCGCAATTCACTGTACATATACTCAATGTTTTGTCATCATCAAAAAGGGGGAGATTGTGGAGTGATTGATCATAACCCTATTTGATTTTGATGAGATCAAAGCATTTGAGTGTATCTTATGCTTACTAATGAATTCAATCTAGTGTTTCAGTGAAAATCTTATAAATTTATGGTTAAGTGCGTCTAGACTTGGTTCAAGATATTTTGGATAAGTTAAGAAGTCAAGTTGAACCAAAGTCTGAGACTCGAGTCGACTCCGGGATATTACGAGTCGACTCCAAGCGTATCAGAAGCACTGGCACAGGCTCGAGTCGACTCCAGAACATTACGAGTCGACTCCGACTGAGAACAGACAGATGAACAGAAAGACTCAATTCAAAACCTGTCAACGAGTCGACTCCTGAAGAGCGCGAGTCGACTCCGAAGCTTGCCGAGTCGACTCTGGAGTAGTATGAGTCGACTCCAGGGAGTTACAGACAAAAAGTCAGAGAGCAATTTTCGACCCTGAGAGCCGAGTCGACTCTTGAGGAACGCGAGTCGACTCCGATGGTTGGTAGGTCGACTCCAAAGAAAGCTAGAGTCGACTCTCAGTGTTATACTAGGCAAAAGTCAGAGAGCAGTTTTCGGACACTGAGATCCGAGTCGACTCCCGCAATGCCCGAGTCGACTCCGAGACAGCGCGACCCCAAAAAGATAGAAGACCGAATTGTTGTCTCTGAGACGCGAGTCGACTCCAAGACAGCTCGAGTCGACTCCAAGGCAGCGCTACACCAAAAAGACAGAAAGCTGTGTTTCGAAAACTGAGAGCCGAGTCGACTCCGGAACAGCTCGAGTCGACTCCAAGACTGGACGAGCCAAAAGACAGAAGATCGGGAGTTCGGGCTCTGAGCGCCGAGTCGACTCCCAGTATTTCCGAGTCGACTCGAGTGGGCCAAGTTGAAGAATAGCTCTGTGGATTTCATGGGATGAGCCGACTCCAAAAATGCCAGGTCAGCTCCAGATTTTGGCGAGTCGACTCCGGGTTAAGTCGAGTCGACTCCCAGTCGAGAAGCTCACTTTAATTCAAATCCGGAACAGTTGCCGAGCCGACTCCAGAAAAGCATGAGTCGACTCCCGCTACAGCCGAGTCGACTCCAGATCGCGCGAGTCGACTCCGACCCCAACGGACACATTGTCAGGATGTGCAGAGTGTGCAGAACGGCTAGTAAAGTGAGTCTAACGGCTAGTTTCCGTGGGGAATGGCTTAAATAGCCACAGAGGACTGTAGCAAAGTAGAGAAGCAACATTCCACTCAAAGAAAACAAGAATCCTTCATCTGCAAACGATTTTCAACGGAAAAGAAGGAAGAGCACCATTAACTCCATTCAACCGACTCTTCCCAGCATTAAAGAAGTCTCCTCCAGCCTTCAAGTCTTCCAGACATTCAAGAGAAGACAGAAAGTTCAAGAAGCCCTTCTCTACTCCAACTCAAACGTGTTTGAGGGCTCTAAACTTCTCTATTAGTTATATCGCTGTATATCTGCTTTTTAGAAGCTCTATTTTTCTGTTTGTCTTTGTTCTTTCCATTTGGTCTTTACTTGATTCAATCAGGGGATTGAATCAAGGGTGTATAGGTTTGTTGGTGAGCCTAGGTTGAAACCAACGGTGTAAGGGTTCGATTGTGATCCCGAGAAAACAATCGGGGTGGTTCTAGTCGGTGAGCCTGGAAAAACCGACCGAGTTCGTTATGACCTCGTAAAACAACAAGTTTGGTTGTGAGCTTGTAAAACAACCAGCTATAATCCGAGGGGTTATAGTGAATTCCCAAGTGAGGTTTGGAGAGTGGACGTAGGAGCAAGGGTTAGCTCCGAACCACTATAAAATTCTTGTGTTTGTGATTGTTTGTGTATCTCTCTTACTTTCATTTCATTCACAGCACATAGCATCTAATTAATCAACTTGCAAAAAGTGTTAATTAGTATTTCGCAAATCAAATAATTGTAATAATTATTTTAAAACCCAATTCACCCCCCCTCTTGGGTTGTTTATCTGGGCAACAATCTCCAACTTCATCAAGGGAGAAGAAATGGTCCCACAATCAACCGAGCCGTGCGTTCCTCAAATCAAGCCGTTCACCATCCGTCCGCGTTCACAACACGTCGAAGCAGCGCCCCAGCCCTGTAGTCCTGATTCGGCAATCCATCCCAGCACCGCGTCCGTCCGTGATCCCACGTCTGCACTCCTTCCTCCCATGATTCAGCCGCTTCCGTCCGTGACACACCGGAATCCCAGCCTCCTCCGTGTTTCAGCCGCAGCCAAATTCAGCCTTGAAGCATCTTGAAATCCTAGCATCCCACGCTGCATCCAGCATCAAGCATCCGTTACCTCGTCCATCCTTGATCCCATGCTGTGATCAAGCACTCGTTTCAGCCATGAAGCTTCCGTGGATGATCCCAGCAGCCTACAAGGAGCCTGTGATCCGGCGATACCCGTCACCATGATCCACCTCCCAGATTTTAGCCATCCGTGAATCACCCCCTCCACGGATCAAGCTTCTGCGTCCAAGGATTCCATCTTCAGCGTCCGCGTTCCTCCCGGCTTCTTCTGCCCGTGATGCATCCAAGATCCACGCCGCATCCGGCATCCAAGCAATCCCACGAATCAATCTCCCTCGTCCGCTCCGTGTTCCGGCAAATCCCCCAAGACCCGCGACCGTTACCCCTCCATCAGGGATCCATCGCCGGCTTCAAGGCTCGGATGATCTATAAGAAGGGGGGAGAGGAGCTCACTCCGGAGGGGGGAGGAGGAAAGGGAGGCCATCGGTTTAGGAGAGAAGAGAGAAAGAAAAATAGAGGAAGCTCTGTTTTGGGGAAGAAAAGAAAAAGAAAAAAAATAGTATTTTATGTTCCACCGAGAGGGAGAAGTTTTCTTTGATTTTTGTTATTTCTTTCTTTTCTTTATTTTATTTGCAGAAGAAAGGCAGCATCAAGCTACCAATCTTCATTTTTACCTTTGTAATCAATTTATTTTTATAAAATCTATCATTTCTCTTTCATGCAATCCTTATTTTAGGTTCAGTTTAATTTCTGTTTTCTTTATGCAATCTTTTAATTTTTCTTTCATGCAATATATATAATTTTCTTTTATGTAATTTATGTTCTAAGCTTCAATCTTCTTAGCTTTTATCCATTTTCTATGTCAAAGCTCTTCTTTGATTAATTAAATAAATAAATGCTTTTTGAATCCAAGTACCTGTCTTTTAGTTAATTTAAAAAAAAAGAAACATTCTCTGGTAAACCAGAGAATCATTCAACATCTCCGAAGTAATGTTTTTCTTTTGTTATTTAAAAATTGATTTTGAATCTGAGTGAACGTTTTAATTCTTATGCAACTCCAATCGCCTTCCTGTGGATCGACCTCTTACGACCACTATTCTTCGAGTAAGAAAGGTAAGAGTAAAATTAAATTAAACTTTGTTTGTCGGTTCTAACAATGATCTGTTTAGTGTATTTTTAAGTAAACAGGAATAGGACAACAGTTCCTAAAATGAAATAGTTATAGAGATAACTAGGTCATAGCCTCCCATTAAGTTGGGTGATAATGGATCCAATGGCTAGATAATCATTGGAGACGCCCCATGCCTGGTGATTATTTGGCCATTGGAATTGTCATTCAATATATGATGAGTCGAGTATACCTTCAATAGGTGATCAGGTGGACCGAGCCACACTCTGGCTTAGTCATCTATTAGTAGATTACATAGAATCCTATCATTTAATGGTTAGACCTAACCAGAATTTTTGGTAGAGGTGCCACACGCCTGCCAAAGAGACTTGGGCAAAATTATCACTAGAAATTGTTTGGTGAAACAATTGGTTCAAAACCTACCAATAGGTGCATATGGGTTGGCCGAGCCATACTCGGGCCCATATGCGATTTATTGGGTTCTAGTACCCACTAAAGAGTTAAGTGTAATTTTTCGAATTTGGGGTAGAGGCTACAAATTTATATAAAATAGTGGAAGAATCTTTAGACTAAAGTCCAAGTCTTTTAGGGTATTGTCAATTCATATATTGATAGCCGATTTTCTTTTTATGCAGAAATAGCCACTAGTTTGTCACTTCGTTCATTGTTGGACAATGACAAGTTGACTGGATCCAATTTCAACAACTGGCTTAGAAAACTTAGGATAGTGCTAGAGCATGAACGGATCCTTTATGTGATAACGGATCCAGCACCTGAGCAGCCTGTCGCTAATGCACGGGGTACGGTCAGAGAAACATATCAGAAGTGGCTCAGTGATCGTATCACTATCCGATGCATTATGCTTGCTGCAATGAAAGACGAGTTCAGTCGCCAGTTCAAGAACGCCCAGCCCGAAGAAATTGTTCAAGTGTTGAACGAATCTTTTGGCACTCCCGACGACGTTGAAAGGCACAAAACTAGTTGTGCTATTTTCAGCACACGGATGAAGGATGGGGCATCGGTGACTCATCATGTACTATACATGATTGAGTTGATCGAGCACCTAAGCACTCTCAATTTTTCCCTTCATGATCAACTGGGGAAAGATGCTATACTGAACTCTCTTCCTGGTTCGTACCGCCCATTTCTCACTAACTTTCGTATGATGAAACCGGTAGTAAATTATCACTAATTGTTGGGTTTACTACAAACTTTTGAGAAGGATTACCAACTCCTAAAAGGATCGGTGAATTTAGTGGGAGGTTCGTCCAGAAGTCGTGGACCCTTTAAGAAAGGGAAGAAGAAAAATAAAAATCAAAAGAAAAAGGTGCATCGTGCTGAGCAAAGTCAGACTAAGAAGAAGAAGGCTGATCAAAGTAAGGCTGAGTGCTTCTTCTGCAAGAAGCAAGGGCATTGGAAGAGAAATTGTCCTCAGTACATTGCCTCTCTTGACCCGAAGAGGCCAAAGAAAAAGATGCAATCAGTTGCAGATCAAGGTACTTATATGATAACACCTTATAATTTCTCAATTTGTGATAATTCGACCTGGGTATTGGATACCGAAAGTTCTTTTAATATTTGTAATTTGTTGCAGGAACTTCAGGTCAGTGAGAGATTTGGAGAAAGCGAAAGGTTCCTAAATGTTGGAGATGGAAGATCAGTTCTAGTTATAGCTTTAGGGATTCTAAAACTTGTATTAAATTCTCAAATAATAGTCTTAAGTGACTGTCATTTTTATCCTTCTTTTCTATTGAATGTAATTTCTGTAGGCCTTTTGGCCAAGAACGGTTACAAAATTTCAATAAAAGGAAATTACTGTGATATCGTTATGAATGGTGTTACTGTAATGCATGGACAATTGAGTAATAAGATTTACATATTATCACAGCCTGTTAATGTAATGTGCAAGTCAAGTAAGCGCCCCTAGAATAGATAATGTCATAGATGTCTACCTTTGGCATCATAGGCTAGGTCATATTAACAAGAACAGGATGAACAGGTTAAATAAAGAGAAAATTCTCAATGTTAATGATTGTGAATCACTGACAACCTGCGAGTCATGTCTTCTTGGTAAGATGATCAAATCACCTTTTACTAAAAAAGGTGAACGAGCTAGTGACTTATTGACCCTTGTACATTCTGATGTATGTGGGCCAATGAGTACAAATGCTAGAGGTGGGTATTCATATTTCATTACATTTACAGACGATCTTTCTAGGTATGGTTATGTCTATTTAATAAGACATAAATCTGAATCATTTGAAATGTTCAAATTATATCGTAATGAAGTAGAAAAACAAACTGGAAAGAGTATTAAAACTCTTCGATTAGATCGAGGACGTGAATACCTCTCCAATGAGTTTTTGACATATTTAGGAGAAAATGAAATTCTCTTCCAATGGACTTCTCCAGGTACACCGTAATATAATGGTGTGTCAAAAAGGAGAAATCGAACTCTATAAGATATGGTTCGATCCATGATAGGGTTTGCTGATCTGCCTATATTCTTTTGAGGGTATGTACTTGAGTCAGCCTGTTATATACTTAATAAGGTTCCAAGTAAATCTGTAAATATAACACCACATGGACGGGACGGAAACCAGTATTTTCTCACATTAGGGTTTGGGGGTGTCCGGCTTATGTCAAATGTTTGAAAACAAACAAACTTGAAGCCAAGTCTGATAAATGTTTCTTTGTTGGTCATCCTAAAGAAACTAAATGATATTATTTCTACCTTGCTGAAGAACAAAAGTTGTTCGTAAGTAATAAAGCTATATTCTTGGAGAAGAAATTCCTTGGAGAAGGAAGTAGAAGCTCTAATGTAGAACTTAGGAAAGTTCAATATGTAGAAGATCCAACACCATCCATTGAACTTATTAAGTCAGATTTGATTAGATCAGATCCCGAACCCATCTTAGATGCACCATTAAGACGATGAGGTAGAATACCATGTCAGCCAGACAGATACTACGGTTTCTTGATTCGGGATGGGGATCCTGTCGAACTTGATGAAAACTATGAGGATCCGATCGCCTATATGGATGCAATGCTGAGGAATGACTCTGATAAATGGCTTGGAGCCATGCAATCCAAAATGGAATCCATGAAGGTCAATAATGTATGGACATTAGTTGACCCACCCGAAGGGATTAAATTCATAGGGTGTAAGTGGATTTTCAAAAGGAAACGGGGCTTAGACGGAAAGGTGAAGACCTATAAAGCTCGTCTGGTTGCCAAAGGATATCGTCAGCGTTATGGTATTGACTATGACGAGACGTTTTCTCCTGTGGCAATACTCAAATCCATTCGGATTATACTTGCGATAGCAGCACACTTAGATTATGAGATTTGGCAGATGGATGTTAAAACCACTTTTCTAAATAGGGATTTTGAAGAGAAAGTGTATATGATACAACCTGAAGGTTTTACATCTGTAGATGAGTCTAAAGTATGCAAACTTCAAAAATTCATTTATGGATTAAAGCAAGCTTCACAGAGTTGGAACATACGATTTGATAAAGTGATCAAATCATATGGCTTCATTATGAATGAAGAGAAACCTTACATTTATAAATGGGCAAATGGTTCAGTTATTATATTTCTTGTTTTGTATGTGGATGATATTTTTTAAATCGGGAATGACATTCCTGCATTACAAGGAATAAAGGTTTGGCTATCATCTCAATTTGCCATGAAGGATTTGGGAGAAGCATCTTACATCCTAGGGATGAAAATCTATAGAGATGGATTTAGAAAATTGCTTGGATTATCCCAATCCACATACATTGATACTATACTAAGAGGTTCAGTATGATTAATTCCAAAAAAGGCTATCTTCCGATGGGCCATGGAATTAACCTCTTTAAGAGGGATTGTCCGACAACCCCTCAAGAAAGAGATAGTATGGATAGAATTGCATATGCTTCGGCAGTGAGATCTATAATGTATGCCATGACATGTACTAGACCAGACGTGGCATACTTACAAGGAGTAGTGAGCAGATACCAGTCTGATCCAGGTAGCAACCACTAGAAGGTTGTAAAAACCATCCTTAAGTATTTGAGAAATACTAAAGACCAGTGGCTTGTCTACGGTGATTCTGACTTAAAACTTGAGGGATATACCGATACAAGTTTTCAGTAGATTTTCACTATAACCCAGCAGATTACAGCCTGATAGTTTTTCGGGCTCATAATCAAAAATCCAGTTGGTTTTTCCAGGCAACCAACCGAAAAACTTTTGTTTTTCAGGATCACAAACAACCCAGTTGGTTTTCAGACAAACCAACCAAACATTTTACACCATTTATTTTTCCGGACTCACAAACAACCCAGTTGGTTTTCAGATGAACCAACCAAAACTATCACCCTTGCTGAATACACCTAATTCAGCAACTTTCAATCAAGGCTTGGATTACAAGTTCAAACCAATGAAACTGTTACAGCAGCAATTAATCTAACTAAAAAAATGATGTAACTGAAAACTTAAAGCTTCGGAGCATATAAAAAATAAATCAATGAAAGCAAAAGCTAAAGCCGATGAAGTAGTTTGCTGTGGAAGGATGTTCAAATGTCTGAACTGCGACGTAGGTGTTGGGAGTGCACCGAACCACTATAAACCTTAGTGTTTGTGATTGTGGTTCTTCTCTTCCTTTCCTCTGCATATTCCTTACTGCATTCCTAACTTTTATTTACTATCATATTTGTGCAATCTCATTTTTGCTACTGAATCTATAAGATATTAGTAACTCATACTTTCCATACGTTTTAACGTTAATATTTTTTAAACAGACCCAATTCACCCCCCCTCTTGGGCTGCACCTCTGGACAACAAGTGGTATCAGAGCCTGGTACTTCAGAAACTTTTTGATCTAACAATCAAGAGTTAAAGGTCATGGCAGCCACTGTGGGATCCTCTGTTGCCGAAGGGCAATCTACTAATAGACCATCTCTTTTCAATGGTACAAATTTTACTTATTGGAAAGCTTGTATGAGAATTTTTATTCAAGCACTTGACTATGACTTATAGACTGTTATTATTACTGAACCTCACACACCAACTAAAATTGCTCAGCTGAATGCAAAAGCCATGAATGTTCTTTACTGTTCTTTAGATGCAAGTGAGTTTAATCGTATATCTATTTGCATGACTGCTAAAAAAATCTGGGATAGGCTGGAAGTTACACATGAAGGCACTAACCAGGTCAAAGAATCTAAAATCAGTATGCTAGTGCATAAGTATGAATTATTTAGAATGGAAAACAGTCAATCTATAACTGAAATATTTACTAGATTCACTGATATTATAAACGGCCTGAAAAGCCTTAGTAGATCTTACTCTAACAGTGATCTTGTTCGGAAAATTCTTAGATCTCTTCCTAGAGCATGCGAAGCAAAGGTCACTACCATTCAAGAAGCCAAAGATCTCAACTCACTCCCACTGGAAGAACTGTTGGGTTCCTTAATGACTCATGAGCTCTCAATGAAACAAAATTTTGAGGAGGATGAACCTAAGAAGCACAGAACCGTCGCTCTTAAATCTACTCTGCATGAGGATGAAAATGAGGATTTTGAACCTGATGATGGTGAGGAAATGGCCCTGATTATAAGAAAGTTCAGAAAATTCTTTAGAAGAAATGGAGAAAGCTTTAAGAAAAAGCCTATGATCAAGGGGAGCAAAGCAAAGAAAATAAGGAGCAATATGTTTGTTATGAATGCAAAAAGCCTGGACACTTTTGAACATAGTGTTCTCTATTGAAGAAGGCCCCGAAGAGGTTAAGGAAGAAAGCTATGATTGCTACTTGGAGTGATAGTGATGAATCCAACTCTGGAGAAGAAGAATAGCAACAGGAAGCTGCAAATTTGTATCTAATGGGACACGAAAATGAGGTATATCTGAATACTGGTTACGATTTCACTTTCGATGAGCTTCAAGATGCTTTTTCTGAGTTTATGATTGAATATAAAAAGCTTAGCTTAAAGAACAAGGAACTGAAGACTAAGAACCAATCATTAGAAAAAGAAAATACACTGCTTCTGGATAACAAGAAGAAACTGCATGAAGAAAATCAGAAGTTAGCTAATGAAGTTGAAAAACTGAAACCTATAGTTGATAAATTCATCCTAAGCTCTGAGAAATTGAATTTAAATCTAGAAAGTCAGAAAGCTGTTTATGATAAAGCTGGTTTAGGATATAATCCTTGGAAGAAACAGAAATCATTGAAAAATAGTTTTGTGAAACCCGCTTATGTTAAATCGAAATATGTACCATTCAAATTAGATAAACTGAAACAGAGATATGCCACTTACAATCCTATAAGTCAGAATCATATGAACAATGTTTCAATTAAAAAGATATGGATTCCAAAGGGAACCATCATTGCTAACATTTAAGGACCCAAGAAAGCTTGGGTACTAAAGATAAAGAATTGAATTTCTATTTTGCAGGTGTGTCTAGCATCCCAAGCATCAAACAGAAAATGGTACTTAGATAGTGGGTGCTCTAGACACATGACAGGGGATGAATCCCAATTCATATCCCTCAAAAAGAAAGATGGAGGAATGGTTACCTTTGGTGATAATGGAAAAGGCAAAATCATTGGTATTGGTAACATTTGGATTTCACCAACTACTTTTTTTTGAAAATATTTTATTGGTAGATGGATTGAAACATAATTTGCTAAGCACCAGTCAATTTTGTGATAAAGGATATGTTGTAACTTTTGAGTCATCATTATGCTTAGTTTCTAGTAGTAATGACAGTGGTATAATATTTACTGGACATAGATATGGAAATGTATATTTCATTGATTTAGATCAAACATTCATGAAAAACATGGACTGTCTAGTAGCAATGAAGACCAAAAACAGTGAAGCCAGCTGGTTATGGCATCGAAAATTAGCTCATGCAAGTATGGACTTAATTTCAAAATTTATCTGAAAAGAACTTGTTTTCGGCTTGCTTAAATTGTCATTTGAAAAAGATAAAATATGCTCTGCATGTTAACTAGAAAAATAGACCAGAACCTCCTTCAAGTCTAAAAATATTGTTTCCACTAATAGGCCTTTAGAGCTTCTGCATATAGACTTATTTGGACCAACTAGAACTGCAAGTGTAGGAGGAAAACTTTATAGATTTGTTATTATGGATGATTTTTCTAGATATACATGGGTTTTATTCTTAGCACACAAAAGTGAAGCATTTTCAGCTTTCACTAAACTATATAAAAAAATTTCAAATGAATATAGACTGAAAACTATAAAGATTAGAAGTGATCATGGAACTGAATTTGAAAATTATGATTTTGAAAATTTTTGCATTGAAAATGGTAGTGATCATAATTTTTATGCACCAAGAACACTGATGAGAGCACAAAATTGCGATCTACACATCACTTAAATTAGTATTATTGCTAACAAATAATGATAGAAGTGCTGTATTAATATTATATTTTTGTAAGGTGCAGGTGATCGGAAATCAAGCTAAAATGCACATTGGGTCCAAAAATATGCATCACTGCAAGTGATCAGCCAACCGCTTGTGTCAACCCCAGTTACATACTAGAAGGAGGTCAAGTTCAGCTGTCCACTTCATCGCAGCTTTAGTATTCTACGAGCCCAGCATGTGATCTCTCATCACGTCCGTGCAACCGCCCAGCACCCAAATCTCATCCTGCGGCCAGCATTTCGAGTCCATCTTCTCTGCATATGATTCAGCAGTCGACCGCGCCCCATCCTTCGATTCATTCATCCACGCGTCCAAGCTTCTCCCAGCGTGGCGATTCCACCGCGTCCCAGTGCATGTGACCAGCTCCCGTTCCAGCCTCTTCGGAGTTCCAGCCATATCAGCACCCATCCGCCACAGCCGCGTCCAGCCACATCCGCGTCCGAAGCTCACGGCATCCCGCGATTTCAGCATCGGCGATTAACTCCCATCTACAATCACAGCACCTCCCAGCCTTCTCCCATGATTCTCCCGCATCCACTGCTTTCGGATCCGTGTCTCATGCGATCAGCCTCCCAGCCGTCCGCGGGCACCATCCCAGCAAAGTCCAGCCGTCCACGGTTCATCTCCCATCATCCAAGGCCCTTCTACCAGCTTTCCACGCGTCCGACTGATCCTCCCATGCATCTCACGCGCTCTAGCTTTCGGATTCCAGGATCAGATCTCACAATCCCTGTGTTCCGACTTCATCCCGCTTCTTCCGCCTCATCCGCGAAGCTCCCGGATCTTTCTCCCCACCAGCGCTGCTTCCGGATCCACGCGTTCATCCAGCCGTTCGAGAGCATCCGCAGCCGTCCATGCGCGTCCAAGCACCATCGATCAACGTCCGCTCCTTCCGCGTCGGCTCCGCGTTCTCAACTCGTCTCCACCGCATGCGAGAAAGGGGGGAGAAGGCTAGCTGCTATACCTCTCGGCTGGGAATAAGAATCCCCCATTCGGTGAAGCAGGGGGGCCGGCTATCCAAAGAAAGGAAAGAAGAAAGGGAAACAGGGGAGCCCCTGTTTCCAAAAAAGAAAAAAAGAAAGAAAATGAAAGGGGGATTAATGTTTTCAATGAGTGGCTAATTTCTTAGGGAGGGTGATGGAGGAACCTTTGATGTATTGCTCTTTGAAGTAAACTCTAAACTTTTGCTTTCAATGGTTTATATTTATTGATGTGTTCTTGATTCATGCGTAGTTATTTCATAGATAGATCTTTAATGGATTATGATTATTGATATATGGATTGCTTTAGTATTTGATTCGCCGTAGATGTAGAAAGCACGACGGATGCTTATAAATTGAGTTCATATGTTCATGAAACATATACCATGATTAGATCTATCCTACATTTAATCTTTAATCAAGAACCATAAAGTTTATTCCTTGGATGCAATATCATCAAGGGGGATTCCTGATCCCTACCATCTTTATTTTATTGAATTTTGTTTATTATTCTTTGCATTTAATTTTTGAAAATTAAAACATCATTTTAATCCACAAATTTATTCAACTAAAAATTACATCTAAAAATTACGCTAATAATCTATAGATCGTTCCCTGAGGATTCGACCTCGGACTCCCGAGAATTTACTACTTGTGCGATTCTCCTGCACTTGGGAGAACAATTTTATTTTTGCATCAAGTTTTTGGCGCCGTTGCCGGAGAACGGCTGATTTATTAGTATAATTTTAGAGTTAATTTTTAGTAGATTTAATTAGTACCTTAGTACTTAATCTTTTTCTTTCGAAAAAAAATTTGAATCTTTATTGCTGTTTTTTTATTCCCTGCACAGTCTGCATCAAACTTTGATATCTGAGTAATCCACCGTCTGATTGCACTCAAATTTCGTCGGCTACTGTAGGACACATGTTTCTTTCATCTGAACGGTCTGATTGATATTCTGATACTTTTACGACCATTAAATTAATATAAATGTTGCTGCTGTCTGCTTTGAATTTTCTGTGTTTAATTTTTTTTTTGGTTTAGAATCAGAATTTTATTATCATCATATCTCATTAATCCTTGTTGCTACTTGAAAATTGATAAGAACTTTAAGAAAAGATCAAGGGTAGTCATTAAAAAAAAAAAACAAAAAAAAACAAAAAAAACAAACAAATAAATAAACTCTGAAATTTTGTATGCTAGGTTGGAATAGGGACAACACTGGACGTCTGAGTCGACAACCTTTTGACAATTCCTTAGGACACATCCTTGAAATTCCTTCGCAGTATCTCACACCTTGTGAGATGGCAAATTTTCCTGATGATGTAGGAAGTCACCATGGTGATGAAGGTAGACCCCCAGTTATGACACTTCGACAATATTTACATCCCACTAGGACTAGTCAACCTTCATGCATGATTATTCCTGAAAATGTGGGATACTTTGAAATCAAACCAGGGGCAGTTGAAATTGAAAATCCACAGGATGGCACAATTTTTAAAGTAAATGGACAAAGATTAAAACCTTTTCTTGAGAATTTTGCAGATGAAGAGGACTCCTTTTCCTTGGGGGAGCCTTCTTTTGACTGAACATGAAGGCCAAGGTATGTGTATATTAGTTAGAATTATTATTTTTTCTTTTATTTCTAGTTTTCTTCTTATTTTGTAGGTCTTCTTTTCTGGAAATCAACAGCTCAAGGTATTATTCTTCTCTCTATTATTTTCTCTATTGTCTCTCATATATAGTTTTCTTGCATTTTTTACATTGAGGACAATGCAATGTTTAAGTTGGGGGGAGGAAAATATTTACTGATTAAAAAAAAAAAAATTTGTTTTTGCATTTGATTTATTCTATTACTTTCTTTTCTGAGCAAATGCACATGTATTTTCATATTGAGTATGTGCAACTATTAAGGCAAGGAACACATGCATACTATGACTGATCAGAGACCTATTATTAGATCCCCACACGTGTATTTAATGACAATAGGAAGGCCTCAGGAGTTCATATTTGTTAACTGCATTTTTGTTAGCCTTATCCATAAAAGAAGTATGAGTATCCTTGTTCGTACCATAAGGTTCAGAATTTGGTTTTCACATAAAGATAGAGGTTGAATATCCCGACTAGATTACTTAGGTGCCTTATGATCCGACCTTGGTTGACCTATAGTCACGATGCAGTCACATATATAATAAAAATATTTATATGGTTCAGTATACCATTTCTTTTCTTGCATAATTATTATTCAAAAAAAAAAAAAAATCCTTATGATGACAAGTCTGGCCTCGTGGCGTAGTCTGGTTCAAGTAATTAAGCCCGAGGGGTGTTTCACCTAATGTCTTGAGCCAACTGGATCGGGGGTCATTGGCTGAAAGCTCGCTACATGGACCTTACTAGAGCTTAATGGGGTTGGATAGCTGTAGTTGTCATGTGTATTGAAAAAAAAAATTGAAAAATTGAAATAAAAATAATGAGTTGGTTAGGCTGAACCTAGTGACATGTGGTAATGGCTGGTTTGACTCCATTGTATTGGACCTCTGTGTACCCGGGTTGTTTAGTTGGGATTGATAGCTTTTTCTTTACATGCGAACCATCCTTGACAAATTTAGACAATATGTGATATTCTGAAAATTTGATGGATCAGGTTCTAATAAATTGTAGAAAATACTTGTGAACTTGAGTAGTGCACCTAAAACTCAGGCGGTGCCCTGTTGTGGTGGAGGTATTAGTACTCTGAGAAAGTCATGCGGTTTGATGCACACTACACTTTTATATTTCCTTGCTTTGACAGTTGCCATGCTTGAAAATATATATCAATTAATTACATGTGTATTACCTTAAGATTTATTTCATATTTCTATTAGAATCTCATGCCATATCATTCATGATGTTTGTGGGTAGCGTCCCTAAAAATCCTCACGAGACAACACTCGTCCACTAGGATAACCTAGGGGTTTAACGGCTTGTTGCACGTGCTAAGTGCAATCGTGATTCCTACGAAAGTGAGTACATATCTTAGTTTTATATCTTTAGCTTCAATAAAAAGTCATAGGTTAAACCACACCTTTTGCACTCTCATTTTATTATCTGCTCGTTAATTGCTAGAGACTAGCAATCAGCTAGTTTGGGGGTGTGATGAGAGCACAAAATTGCGATCTACACATCACTTAAATTAGTATTATTGCTAACAAATAATGATAGAAGTGCTGTATTAATATTATATTTTTGTAAGGTGCAGGTGATCGGAAATCAAGCTAAAATGCACATTGGGTCCAAAAATATGCATCACTGCAAGTGATCAGCCAACCGCTTGTGTCAACCCCAGTTACATACTAGAAGGAGGTCAAGTTCAGCTGTCCACTTCATCGCAGCTTCAGTATTCTACGAGCCCAGCATGTGATCTCTCATCACGTCCGTGCAACCGCCCAGCACCCAAATCTCATCCTGCGGCCAGCATTTCGAGTCCATCTTCTCTGCATATGATTCAGCAGTCGACCGTGCCCCATCCTTCGATTCATTCATCCACGCGTCCAAGCTTCTCCCAGCGTGGCGATTCCACCGCGTCCCAGCGCATGTGACCAGCTCCCGTTCCAGCCTCTTCGGAGTTCCAGCCATATCAGCACCCATCCGCCACAGCTGCGTCCAGCCACATCCGCGTCCGAAGCTCACGGCATCCCGCGATTTCAGCATCGGCGATTAACTCCCATCTACATTCACAGCACCTCCCAGCCTTCTCCCGTGATTCTCCCGCATCCACTGCTTCCGGATCCGTGTCTCATGCGATCAGCCTCCCAGCCGTCCGCGGGCACCATCCCAGCAAAGTCCAGCCGTCCACGGTTCATCTCCCATCATCCAAGGCCCTTCTACCAGCTTTCCACGCGTCCGACTGATCCTCCCACGCATCTCATGCGCTCTAGCTTTCGGATTCCACGATCAGATCTCACAATCCCTGAGTTCCGACTTCATCCCGCTTCTTCCGCCTCATCCGCGAAGCTCCCGGATCTTTCTCCCCACCAGCGCTGCTTCCGGATCCACGCGTTCATCCAGCCGTTCGAGAGCATCCGCAGCCGTCCATGCGCGTCCAAGCACCATCGATCAACGTCCGCTCCTTCCGCGTCGGCTCCGCGTTCTCAGCTCGTCTCCACCGCGTGCGAGAAAGGGGGGAGAAGGCTAGCTGCTATACCTCTCGGCTGGGAATAAGAATCCCCCATTCGGTGAAACAGGGGGGCCGGCTATCCAAAGAAAGGAAAGAAGAAAGGGAAACAGGGGAGCCCCTATTTCCAAAAAAGAAAAAAAGAAAGAAAATGAAAAGGGGATTAATGTTTTCAATGAGTGGCTAATTTCTTAGGGAGGGTGATGGAGGAACCTTTGATGTATTGCTCTTTGAAGTAAACTCTAAACTTTTGCTTTCAATGGTTTATATTTATTGATGTGTTCTTGATTCATGCGTAGTTATTTCATAGATAGATCTTTAATGGATTATGATTATTGATATATGGATTGCTTTAGTATTTGATTCGCCGTAGACGTAGAAAGCACGATGGATGCTTATAAATTGAGTTCATATGTTCATGAAACATATACCATGATTAGATCTATCCTACATTTAATCTTTAATCAAGAACCATAAAGTTTATTCCTTGGATGCAATATCATCAAGGGGGATTCCAGATCCCTACCATCTTTATTTTATTGAATTTTGTTTATTATTCTTTGCATTTAATTTCTGAAAATCAAAACATCATTTTAATCCACAAATTTATTCAACTGAAAATTACATCTAAAAATTACGCTAATAATCTATAGATCGTTTCCTGAGGATTCGACCTCGGACTCCCGAGAATTTACTACTTGTGCGATTCTCCTGCACTTGGGAGAACAATTTTATTTTTGCATCAAACACCGCAATAAAATGGTGTTGTAGGAAGAAAGAATAGAACACTTACTAAAATGGCTAGGACAGTGTTATGTAAGAGTGACTTACCTAAATATTTTTGGGCTAAAGCCATAAATACAGCTTGTCATGTTCTTAATAAAGTCACTATTAGGTCAATTTTAAAGAAAACTCCTTATGAACTTTTGAAAAATAAGAAACCGAATCTTTCATACTTTCATGTTTTCGGTTGCATCTATTTTGTTCGAAATAATGGTAAGGACAACTTGGAAAAATTTGATTCAAAATCAGATGAAGCTATTTTTCTTGGATATTCTTCATCAACCAAAGCATATAGAATATTTAACAAAAGAACTCTAGTTATAGAAGAGTCAATACATGTTATCTTTGATGAATCTAAAGACCCCTCATCAAGAAAGAATTTAGATCTTGATGATGATGCAGAAGAACTCAATAAGCAAGCTAAAGAATTGATCCTAAAGGATGTGTCTGAATCTGAAAATTCAGAACATAATGAAAATCAGAAAGAAGAAGATCAAATTCTTAATGATAAAAATAGTCTACCAAAAGAATGGAGGTATGCACATAGTCATCCTAGAGAACTAATAATAGGTGATCCTTCATAAGGAATTAGGACTAGATCCTCCATTAGAGATGTTTGTAATCATCTTGCATTTGTTTCTCAAATAGAACCAAAATCTTTTGAAGAAGCTGAAAAAGATAACAACTGGTTAATGGCAATGCAAGAAGAACTGAATTAATTCGAAAGAAACAATGTTTGGAATTTAGTTAGAAGACCTAAAAATATTTCTGTAATTAGAACAAAATGGGATTTCAGAAATAAATTAAATGAGGATGGAATTGTAATTAGAAATGAAGCTAGATTAGTTGCTAAAGGATATAATCAAGAAGAAGCAATTGATTTTGATGAAACTTTTGCACCTGTAGCTAGACTTGAAGCTATCAGATTATTACTTGTATTTGCATGCTTCATGAATTTTAAATTATTTCAAATGGATGTCAAAAGTGCATTTCTAAATGGTTTCATAACTGAAGAAGTTTATGTAGAACAACCATCTAGATTTGAAAATCATAAACTTCTAGATCATGTTTTTAAATTGAACAAAGCACTTTATGGCTTGAAGCAAGCTCCTAGAGTATGGTATGATAGACTAAGCAACTTTTTAATAAAGAGCAATTTTTCAAGAGAAAATGTTGATAAAACTCTGTTTATCAAAAAGAAAAATTATGATATACTGATTGTTCAAATATATGTTGATGATATTATATTTGGAGCTACTAATGAAAGTTTATGTGAAGAATTTGCTAAGCTCATGCAAAGTAAGTTCGAGATGAGTTCGATGGGTGAACTCAACTTCTTTCTTATACTCCAAATCAAGCAAACAAAAGATGGAATCTTCATCTGCCAAAGCAAATACACAAAGAAAATCTTAAAGAAATTTGGCATGGAAGATTCAAAATCAATAGGTACTCCTATGAGCATCTCTTGTAAATTAGAAAAAGATGAGCATAGTAAATCCTTTGATTCAAAGCTATATAGAGGAATGATTGGATCTTTACTTTATCTTACAGCAAGTAGACATGATATAATGCATAGTATTTGTATGTATGCAAGATATCAAGTAAATCCTAAAGAATCACACTTAATTGCTATTAAAAGGATATTAAGATACTTAAAAGGAACACAACATCTAGGTTTATGGTATTCTAAGGCATCCACAATTGACTTGATTGGATACTCGGATGCTGATTTTGCTGGTTGTAGATTAGATAGAAAAAGTACAAGTGAAACTTGTCAATTCCTTGGAACAAATTTAATTTCTTGGTTTAGTAAGAAACAAAACTGTTAGATGTATGCCCTAGAAGCCAATCTGGCTGACACATTATTAATTCTAGGAACATAATTTTGTACTTGACTATTTATTATTGAATAAATAAAAGGCATCTTTTCATTCATATTATTTATGTGTCTATGAATCATCCAAAAAATTAATAAGATGATGATGCATACTCTCAAGAGTTGAGAATTTGAGCCATGTATCCTTGGTGATTAATTTCTAAATGCTCCTGATCAGTGGATCATCACGAGGACGGTGATCGATCCGATCAGTGCACAGATCACTTTCCTTTTGGATGGACGAGACTTGAGTCCACAGTGTAGGGACACTGAAGTGATAGTGCAGGTGCTTGTTAGAGAACAAGGGTACTGAGCGTGACCAAGACAAGAAGTCACTTGGATGTCTATCCACTCGTCAGTGACTTGCTTGATGTTGCAGTAGTGTGACTGGTCCTTTGACCTGCGGTGCTTCGGCTACTCACAGTGAGGTTATTGTAGTTTGACTGCACACATACATGGTCTCTAGCCATATGGGTCCATGCAGTGTAGATTGGCTGCAGTAAGTTCACTGTAGGAGTAGGGTATGCACCTATAAGGAATCTATCGACCTTGATAGAAAAGGAGAGATCCTATGTGATTTATAAGACTAAGTTCGTAAGACCTCGGCCGGGGCAGTATGCACAGTGGAGAAAGAGTTTTCCACTCTCGAACTTAAGTCGAATAAATCTTCACATATGACAGACGATGGGGTTTGACGAGTTGTCCATGACCTCCGTCCTGTAGGGATCCACGATAGTAGGACTGTATCACATGATAACTGCACCTAGAGGTTCATCATTCTATTCTACTGGGTAGCCACTACATGCTGCTAGGTGTCACTGGTGGAAAGTGGGACTCACAGAGATTATCTCGATGATCGATAAATCCTAATGAGTAGAGTTGGAATCGTTCCAAACCATTGAAAGGAGTTTTCAATGATATTATGATAGAGATCATGATAAATCTCACTACCAGTCAGAGTAGAACCTATGGGGTCACACACACTAGAAGTATTGACCGATCCGATGGTTGAAAAGTGATTATGAATCACGAGTAATCAATTCGATTGATAAGAAGTTGAAGAAGGAATGGGAATTGATTAATTAGACTTAAAATCACAAATCCTACTTGAAGTAGGATTCCTAGAGTTCTAATTGGATTAGGACTAGGAATCCTATTTGGAGTAGGACTGGGATTCCTACTTGGAGTAGGATTCCTACAATCCTAATTAGATTAGAATTTTGAATTCATCTTTGGATTCCTACTTAGAATAGGATTCCTAGAAATCCTAATTGGATTAGGACTTCGGATTCAAATAGAGTCCTAATTGGATTATGACTAAAATTAAATATGTCCTAATTTGGATTAGAATTCCTTAGGTCCTAATTAATTATTAATCTAATGAATCAACATGACTCCTAATTGGATTAGGATTGAAGAGTTCAATTGAGTCATGGTTTATTCAAGTTCTAATTGGATTAGGACTAGCATAGCATAGAACCCAATTGATTCATGATTTGGTTAATCCTAATTAGATTAGGACTAAACCATGAAAAGGGCACCTAATCCTCTTTGGAAGAGGATTAGGTTAACCAAGTAAGAGGGGCATCAGCCCCTCTTCACTTGGTTGGTGCGACATGAAGGGAGAAAGGGGCCGGCGCCTCCTCTTAAGGAAGATAGTCTAGGGCTCCTAAATTGTAGGAGCCCTAGATAGTTTTTAAAGAGGATACAAGGGGGCTGACGCCCTAAGCTTGGAACTCCTCTCCTTCAGCCGTCATCACCCTCTCCCCTCTCCTTGTTTCATCCGCAAGCAAAGAAGAGAAGAAAGAAGGCTTGGCGGCACTCTTCTTCCTCCAATCCTTCTTCCAATGTAGGGAAAAGAAAGGTTGTGTTCTTCTTCCTTGAGTTCATCCTTCTTCTTCCTCCTCTCAAGTACATTCAAGAGTTGAAAGAAAGAGAGGAGATCAGCCATCAAAAGAAGTCTTTGCAAGGGAGCTAGCACCCCGGGAAGACAAGAAAGCTTTGATCAGTCCTCTGCTTCGTGTGGATACCCGTAGAGGCCGGACGTTTGAACGGCTTCGAACGAACCTTCATCCTAAAACCACGAACTTCAGTTTGCGGTGATCATCTACCCGCACAAGGTGAAGATCTGATCTTCTAAAGGTTTTAAAAGTTTTTAATTCTTGCCTAACTACGAACGGTTCATGAAACAACGTTCATGCGATGAACGTCGATCCCGCACATGCCTCTTCCGCTGCCATCTTTTTTTTTTTTTTTGAAATATCAGTGGCATGGGTGGGTTCCCAACAGTGGTATCAGAGCCTAGGCTTCGTAGATTAAGGTAAGAATTAATTATCTAAAGGCTTATTAGATCTGAAAATTAAATGATCATGCATGCTGAAAATTTCTGCATGCAGATTTTTCAGGGGTGCTGATTTTTGCATGCTGATTTTTATGTGATAAGATGATGATTCTAATTGCATTGTTAATGAGATTACAAAGTTTAGAATCATGATTAGCATGATCAACAACCTATGTCATTATAAAATTAGTTAGTTTTCAGATCTGAAAATTATAATTGTTGCATATGGTGATGATCATAGGATTCAAACCCTTTTGGTATCAAATATAATGACCTGCGATGTGATCTGCGATGTCATGTAATTTTTCAGATGCTTGCATGCATCTTATTTGATGTTTTGAGAGGCCTGCGTGCCTCCTAAAAGGGAGATGTAATTTATTTTTATTTTTATTTTATATCTGGTTGTATTTCTGTGATGTGATGTACGTCAACGATCAAGTCGAAGATGATACATGAGATGAGCAGGGGTCCAAGCGGTTGATGGCGATTGGATCAAGAGTTGGTCAAGGATCGAATCAAGGAGGCTTGGAACTAATTCAAGAGTTGAAGACCAGTTGATCGATTGACGTGCATGTGCTTGTAATACGACCTAACTAGAATCCATGATCATCACCTATTTAAAGTTTAGCTTTAATTATTGCTGCGATTATAACTGCCTGCAATGTGCCGTTTGCATGTGATGTGAATGTGAGTCGGGTAGATAGGTTTACATGTGATGTAGCAAACCCAATTGAGACCTAAATCAAAACCTCCTCAATCAAGTCGAGAGTGAACCGACATGAGCAAGTCATATTAGATTAATTGATCTAATTGGTGTCTAGGAAAGCATGAAAGGTGGTTACTTAATTAGGACCTTACTCTCTGAGTAAGGAGAGCCTCCCACCTGCTTACCTGGCCAATTGTTCGATTACCTCTTATGAAGAGCTCAAGTTGCAAACACTAAGACCTGATTAACCAATATTAAGTCAATAGGTCTTCCACTGTAGTAGAGCTGCTAAGGCCTTTCTGATGTTGATTTGTCTCGGCTGGACACAGTGGTCAAGTTGCATCGGAGGGCTGGACCTCTCTATAGACATGAGATGTTGTAGGGTAAAGGTGGGGTTGGGCACCAATAACTGTTAGGTGAGGACCCAATGACGACTTTATTCCTACGGTTATATGGTGGGTCTGACTTAACTAAGAAATGGGACCAATAACTGTTAGGTGAGGTCTTCATGGCTTAGAGACCAAGTTGCACTGCAACATGCTTGAGAAGCATTGTACAAGAGTTGTACACTCATCCATCTATGTGTCACCAATAACTGTTAGGTGAGGTGGCATGTAAATTGGTGGGACCGCAGTACCCACTAGAAATCCTAGTCGTGTGGGATTTCCGTTTCCCTACCAGGGAAGTGTGAGGGATTCGAGAAAATAGTGAGAGTTACATTTGTTCTAAAAGACCTTAGAACAAATTAATAATCAAGTACAAAAGTCTAACTAGAATCTTTACTCTCTGCAGATACAATGTCAGCTTCAAACCCTTTGACCCGTATTCTTGAGACCAACCGACTGACCGGTGTTAGATGTATACCCTAGAAGCCCATCTGGCGGACACATTATTAATTCTAGGACATAAATTTGTACTTGACTTTATTATTATCGAATAATAAATGGGCATCTTTTCATTCATATTGTTTATGTGTCTATGAATCGTCCAAGAAATTAATAAGATGATGGTACATATTCTCAAGAGTTGAGAATTTGAGCCATGTATCATTGGTGATTAATTTCTAAATGCTCATGATCAATGGATCATCACGAGGACGGTGATCGATCCGATCAGTGCACAGATCGCTTTCCTTATGGATGGATGAGACTCGAGTCCACAGTATAGGGACACTGAAGTGATAGTGCAGGTGCTTGTTAGAGAACAAGGGTACTAAGCGTGACCAAGACAAGAAGTCACTTGGATGTCTATCCACTCGTCAGTGACTTGCTTGATGTTGCAGTAGTATGACTGGTCCTTTGACCTGCGGTGCTTCGGCTACTCACAGTGAGGTTATTGTAGTTTGACTACACGTATACATGGTCTCTAGCCATATGGGTCCTTGTAGTGTAGATTGGCTGCAGTAAGTTCACTGTAGGAGTAGGGTATGCACTTACATGGAATCTATCGACCTTGATAGAAGAGGAGTGATCCTATGTGATTTATTAGACAGAGTTCTAAGACCTTGGCCAGGGCAATAATATACAGTGGACAAAGAGTTTTCCACTATCGAACTCAAGTCAAATAAATCTAGACATATGACAGACGACGGGGTTTGACGAGTTATCCATGACCTCCGGTCTGTAGGGATCCACGATAGAAGGACTGTATCATACGATAACTGCACCTAGAGATTCATCATTCTATTCTGCTGGGTGGCCACTACATACTGCTAGGTGTCACTGGTGGATGGTGAGACTCACAGGGATCATCTTGATGGTCGATAAACCCTGATGAGTTGAGTTGAAATTGTTTCAACCCATTGAAAGGAGTTTTCAATGATATTGTGATAGTGATCGCAATATATCTCACTATCAGTCAGAATAGAACCTATGGGGTCACACACATTAGAGGTATTGACCGATCCGATGGTTGAATGTGATTAGGAATCACAAATAATCAATTAGATTGATAAATGGATAACCCGCTAAGAGTTAGTGGTCGGAAGAAGGAACAATTGCAATCGAATTGCAATTTAATTTAATTAATTAAATTTAATTAATTGGACTTGATCATGAGTCCTACTTGGAGTAGGATCCTTGGAGTCCTAATTGGTTTAGGATTTCAAATTAAATTAGAATCCTATTTGGAATAGGATTTCTAAAGTCCTAATTGTCTTAGGGCTGAAATTTAATAAGTCCTAATTAGATTAGGATTATTTTAAGTCCTAATTAATTTTAAATTTAATTTAATTAATTTTATGACTCCTAATTAGATTAGGATTGAAGAGTTCAATAGAGTCATGGCTCAATTAAATTCTAATTGGATTAGGAATTGGAGGAAATTGAAATGGGTTCATAAAAATCCTATTTTGACTAGGATTGGACTCATAAAATGAACCCAAACCATCTTGCCACTTAATTTGATTAAATGGCTAATAAAATGGGATATGAGGGAGGGGCCCACGCCCCTCCCCTTGGGAAGTGCGTGGAAGAAAAAGGAGGGGCGTAAGCCCCTCCTTGCTGCCGAATTGGGGAGATAAGGGTGAGCTCCTAAAAATAAGGAGCTCATCCTTATCTCATGGAGAAATAAAAGGAGGAGGGGTTCAGCCCCTCCTCTAATCCTTCTTTTGGTGTTCACGGCAGCAAAAAGGACCCCCTTCCTCCTCCTTTCATCCGCAAGCAAGAGAAGAGGAAGAAGAATCCTTGGTGGCTCTCCTCCTTCTTCATTCTTGGTGCCAACAAAAGAAAAGGGAAAAGGCTGAAAGTGTTTTGTTCTTGTTCCCTTTGATCCGTCTTTCTTCCTCCTCCTCCCTAAGCATTCAAGAGTTGATTGAAAGTGAGGACTTCAGCCATCAAAAGCCATCTCTGCAAGGGAGCTAGCACCCCGAGGAGATACGTAGGCTTCGATCGAATCATTACCTCGTGTGGATACCCGTAGAGGCCGGACGCGTGTGCGGCTTCCATCGAACCTTCTACAAATCCACGTAAATCAGATTTGCGGAGACCATCTACCCGCACAAGGTGAAGATTTGATCTTCTTAATGATTTTAAAATATTTTAAAATAATTTAATTCTAATCTATCTACAAACGAATGGTTTTAAAATACATTCATGCGATGAACGGATCCCGCATAGTTTTTCCGCTGCAATCTGAAAATCATTTCGAATTTTCATGGCATATGTGGGATGCTAACAGTGGTATCAGAGCCATGGTTATGTAGATTAATATTAGAATTAAATTTTTCAAGGCATTTTAGATCTGAAATTTAAGGAATTATGCTTGCTGAAATTTATGTATGCAGAATTTTCAGCTTGCTGATTTTTCTGCATACTAATTATTGGATGCTTGGATTAATGATTCTAATGCTTTGATAATGTGATTACAAATATTTAGAATCATGTCTTGCATAATCAGCAAGTCATGAGATGAAATAATCAGTTAAATATCAGATCTGAAAAATAATTTTTATGCATGTGATGCGTATGGTGATGATCATGGATGAACCCTTTTGAATGTGCTGAAATGTTCTGCGATGTTCTGTGATGCATGTAATTTTAATTTTCAGATGCCTGCGTGCATCTTAAATTCATGTATTAGAGACCTGCGTGTCTCATGAAAAAGGGTTGTAATTTATTCTTTTATTTTATTTTAATTTTTAAAGCAATCTGGGATGTAATCTGTGATGTGTGTTGCACGTCGATGGTTGATCGATATGTACATCAACAAGCTCAACATGCGCGGATCGAGATCAAGGGTTGATTAAAGATGAATCAAGGAGTTGATCACAATTGGACCTAGAGGATCAAGATCGAGTCAAGAGTTGAAGACGATCAAACCAATTGACGTGCATGTGCTTGTAAAATGACCCCATCCTGGATCCATGATCATCACCATTTAATTTTATTTTTGATAAATGCCTGGATGTTTAATGCTTATGTCTATGCGGGTAGACTTATATTTGCATGAGATGTGAATATGCGATCGAGTGAGACCTAAATCAAAACCTCCCTAATCAGTCGAGGGTGAACCAACATGAGTTAGTCATATTAGATTAATTGATCTAATTGGTGTCTAGGCAAGCCTATAAGGTGGTTACTTAATTAGGACCTTACTCTCTGAGTAAGGGGAGCCTCCCACCTGCTTACCTGGCCAATTGTTCGATTACCTCTTATGAAGAACTCAAGTTGCAAACACTAAGACTTGATTATGCAATATTAAGTCCATAGGTCTTCCACCGTAGTAGAGTTGCTAAGGTCTTTCCGGCGTTGATTTGTCTCGGCTGGACACAGTGGGCAAGTTGCATCGGGGGACTGGACCTCTCTATTAGACATGAGATGTTGTGGGGTAAAGGTGGGGTTGGGCACCAATAACTGTTAGGTGAGGACCCAATGACGACTTTATTTCCGCGGTTATACGGTGGGTCTGACTTAACTAAGTAATGGGACCAATAACTGTTAGGTGAGGTCTTCATCACTTAGAGACCAAGTACCACTGCAATATGCTTGAGAAGCATTGTACAAGAGTTGTACACTCATCCATTTATATGTCACCAATAACTGTTAGGTGAGGCGGCATGTAAATCGGTGAGACCGCAGTACCCACTAGAAATCCTAGTCGCGTAGGGTTTTCGTTTCTCCATCAGGAGAGTATGAGGGATTCGAGAAAATAGTGGGAGCATATTTGTTTTAAAAGTCCCTAGAACAAATTAAGTTCAAGTACAAAGTCTAACTAGAATCTTTACTCTCTACAGATCACAATGTCAGCTTCAAACCCTTTGACCCGAATCCTTGAGACCAACAGACTGACCGGAACCAACTATAAAGACTGGCTTAGGAACCTGAAAATTGTTCTGAATTGTGAGAAAATAGGGTATGTGCTCGAGAATGATATCCCTAGGCTACCAGCACGTCCTACTGATGATCAGCGTGAGACGCATCAGAAGTGGACTGATGACGACATTAGGGTCAAGTGCTACATCATGGCATCCATGACTAACGAACTTCAATGCCAGCATGAGAACATAAAGACTGCTAGGGAAATACTGGCTCATCTGCAAGAGTTGTATGGTGAGCAGAGCCGCACTACACGCTTTGAAGTGTCCAAGAGGCTCTTCAAGGCAAAGATGCGTGAGGGGCAGTCTGTCCATGATCACTGTTTGACTATGATCAAGGACCTCGAGGAACTTGAGAAGCTCGGTATGTCCATGCATAAGGAACTGCAGATAGATCTGATCCTGCAATCCCTTCCTGATTCATTTGGTCAGTTTATAGTAAACTACCATATGAATAAAATTGAATGCACAAAGACCGAATTGTTGAATATGTTGGTAACTGCTGAAGGGGCCTTGAAAGGTTCAAGGGGCTCTGTTCTGGCTGCTGAGCTGACTTCTGGTTCCAAGAGAAAGTCTACTTGGAAGAAAAAGAAGCCTGCAAAGAAGCACAAGAAAGACAAAAAGCCTAAGAAGGAAGTTCATAAGAAAAGGGCTGATGACAAAGGAAAATGTTTCCACTGCAACGTCAATGGCCACTGGAAAAGGAACTGCCATTCATACCTCGAGAGCCTGAAGAACCAAGAAGACACACCTTCTGAAGGTATGTTAGACTTGCTCGTGATTGAAACTAACCTTACGGTTTCTTCTACTTCTAGTTGTGTTATAGATTCTGGTTCTAGTGCTCATTTGTGCACTACTATGCAGGGTCTAAAGGAAAGTAGGAGGCTGGCGGAAGGTGCAGTGACCCTTCGGGTTGGCAACGGGGCAAGAGTTGCTGCTGTAGCTGTGGGCACCTACCCTCTGCGATTACCGTCTGGATTTAGTTTATTGCTTAGAGACTGTTATTATGTCCCTGCTGCTAGCAGGAATTTGATTTCTGTTTCGTGTTTAGCACAGGATGGTCATGTTTTGACCTTTGACAAAGACTGCTGTTCTATTTATTTCAGAAATAAATTAGTTGCACGTGGTTTCATGATTGATAGTCTCTATCACTTGCATATTGATGTGTCTGTGAATGTGTCTGAGCAAGTAGTGAGTGCCATAGGATCTAAAAGATCCAGAGATGAGATAAACCAGAAG
The DNA here is from genome assembly GCF_009389715.1 of Phoenix dactylifera. NCBI lineage: Eukaryota > Viridiplantae > Streptophyta > Magnoliopsida > Arecales > Arecaceae > Phoenix > Phoenix dactylifera. The sequence continues at coordinate 43,013 of NW_024068155.1, forward strand.
TATTTGTGGCACCTCAGGCTTGGCCATATTGGAGAGGACAGAATGAACAAAATGGAGAAAGATGGGCTTCTTGGCCCATTGACTTCCGAGTCATATCCAGTTTGTGAGTCCTGTCTTCAAGGAAAAATGGCTAGATTACCCTTTGTAGGACATGGGGAGAGGACCACTGAAATACTTACCCTGGTACACACTGATGTGTGTGGCCCATTCGATGTGCTAGCCAGGGGTCGTTATTCATACTTCATTACCTTTACCGATGACTATTCACGATATGGGTATGTGTATCTTATGAGATACAAATCTGAGTCTTTTGAAAAGTTCAAAGAGTTCAGAAATGAAGTAGAAAAACAGACTGAAAAAACCCTTAAGGTTCTTCGATCAGATCGAGGAGGAGAATACCTTAGTGGGGAATTCCGGGATTATCTCAAGAAAAATGGCATAGTCTCACAATGGACACCTCCGGGTATACCTCAACTCAACGGGGTGTCAGAAAGGAGGAATCGGACTCTATTGGATATGGTCCGATCCATGATGAGCTTCACTGATCTACCTATGTTTCTTTGGGGAGATGCCTTATTATCCGCAATTTATTTATTGAATAGAGTTCCCTCTAAATCCGTTCCTACCACACCGTATGAGATATAGCATGGTAAGAAGCCGAGTCTTGGTCATCTCAAGATTTGGGGATGTTCGGCCCACGTCAAGCGACTACAGGCGGACAAGTTAGAGCCTAGGACCATAAGTGCTCGTTTCATTGGATATCCTAAAGAGTCATTAGGATACAATTTTTACATCTCAGAGGATCATAATGTGTTTGTGAGCCGACATGCCGTCTTTCTGGAAAAACAGTTTATCCTTGATAGAGGCAGTGGGAGAAAAATTGAGCTTGAAGAGAGAGTCTCTGAAAAGCAACGAGTCATGGATCCTATAGAACCTATTCATACAGAGCCAGTACACGTAGTACCTCCTCCACCTCGTAGATCTAGTAGAGTCTCCCATCCTCCCGATAGATACTTAGGTATACTAGTAGAGGACACCGAGGAAATGTTCCTCATGGGAGATAGGGAACATGTACAGGATCCCAATACCTACGACGAGGCGATATCTGATATCGATTCCGAGAAATGGCTGGAAGCCATGAAGTCAGAGATAGACTCCATGTATTCCAACCAAGTCTGGACCTTAGTAGATCCACCAGAAGGTATAGTACCTATTGGATGCAAATGGATCTACAAAAGGAAGATAGGTTCGGATGGAAAGGTAGAGACCTATAAGGCAAGGCTAGTAGCGAAAGGGTATAGTCAGCGCGAAGGCATTGACTATCAGGAGACCTTTTCACCTGTAGCCATGCTGAAATCCATTCGAACATTGCTTGCTATTGCAGCATTTCATGATTATGAAATATGGCAGATGGATGTGAAAACTGCTTTTCTGAATGGATATCTTGATGAAGATATCTATATGGAGCAGCCTTTGGGTTTCACTTCCAGTGATGGAGATCACAAGGTCTGCAAGCTGCAAAGGTCCATCTATGGACTAAAGCAAGCATCTCGGAGCTGGAATACTCGTTTCAATGATGCAATCAAATCGTTTGATTTCATCAAGAACGAAGAGCAACCGTGTGTTTACAAGAAGGTTAGTGGGAGTGCTGTCGTGTTCCTCGTACTGTACGTGGATGACATCCTCTTGATTGGGAATGATGTTCCCATGCTAACCTCGGTCAAGGTCTGGTTATCAAAAGAGTTCTCCATGAAAGACCTTGGGGAAGCATCCTACATTTTGGGGATAAAGGTCTATAGGGATAGATCTAAAAGGATGCTTGGCCTATCACAAAAGATGTACATAGAGGAGGTACTGAAGAGGTTCAGTATGGAAAACTCCAAGAGGGGTCTATTACCCCTTAGGCATGGGATTCATCTCTCCAAAAAGATGTGCCCCAACACATCTGAAGAGATTCAACGCATGAGCAGGATTCCTTATGCTTCTGCAATAGGAAGCCTCATGTATGCCATGCTGTGTACACGACCTGATATAGCCCTTGCTGTGAGTGTCACTAGCAGATATCAGTCGAATCCAGGTGAAGAGCACTGGATAGCTGTGAAGAACATTCTTAAGTACTTAAGAAGAACTAAAGATTTGTTCTTGGTCTTTGGAGGAGCATCGGAGTTAAAGGTAGAAGGATACACAGATTCAGACTTTATGACTGATATTGATGATAGAAAGTCTACATCTGGATATGTGTTCTTGCGCAATGGTGGTACGGTAAATTGGAAGAGTTCCAAACAACCGATCATTGCTGATTCTACCATGGAAGCTGAGTATATCGCCGCCTCTGAAGCTGCAAAGGAAGCCTTCTGGTTCAACAAATTCATTGCAGAGCTAGATGTAATGCCATCGGATGCCATCACACTCTACTGCGATAATAATGGCGCCATAGCTCTTGCTAAGGAGCCAAGGTCTCATCAGAAGTCCAAGCACATAGAGCGGCGTTTCCACCTCATACGCGACTATCTCGAGAAGAAATATATCGAGGTACAGAGAGTAGACTCCGCGGACAACGTGGCAGACCCGCTCACTAAACAGCTAAGTCAGCAGAAGACTGAAGCCCACCTTGAGAAGATGGGACTTAGATATATGGCTGATTGGCTTTAGTGCAAGTGGGAGATTGTTAGATGTATGCCCTAGAAGCCAATCTGGCGGACACATTATTAATTCTAGGACATAAATTTGTACTTGACTTTATTATTATCGAATAATAAATGGGCATCTTTTCATTCATATTATTTATGTGTCTATGAATCGTCCAAGAAATTAATAAGATGATGGTACATATTCTCAAGAGTTGAGAATTTGAGCCATGTATCATTGGTGATTAATTTCTAAATGCTCATGATCAATGGATCATCACGAGGACGGTGATCGATCCGATCAGTGCACAGATCGCTTTCCTTATGGATGGATGAGACTCGAGTCCACAGTGTAGGGACACTGAAGTGATAGTGCAGGTGCTTGTTAGAGAACAAGGGTACTGAGCGTGACCAAGACAAGAAGTCACTTGGATGTCTATCCACTCGTCAGTGACTTGCTTGATGTTGCAGTAGTATGACTGGTCCTTTGACCTGCGGTGCTTCGGCTACTCACAGTGAGGTTATTGTAGTTTGACTACACGTATACATGGTCTCTAGCCATATGGGTCCTTGTAGTGTAGATTGGCTGCAGTAAGTTCACTGTAGGAGTAGGGTATGCACTTACATGGAATCTATCGACCTTGATAGAAGAGGAGTGATCCTATGTGATTTATTAGACAGAGTTCTAAGACCTTGGCCAGGGCAATAATATACAGTGGACAAAGAGTTTTCCACTATCGAACTCAAGTCAAATAAATCTAGACATATGACAGACGACGGGGTTTGACGAGTTATCCATGACCTCCGGTCTGTAGGGATCCACGATAGAAGGACTGTATCATACGATAACTGCACCTAGAGGTTCATCATTCTATTCTGCTGGGTGGCCACTACATACTGCTAGGTGTCACTGGTGGATGGTGAGACTCACAGGGATCATCTTGATGGTCGATAAACCCTGATGAGTTGAGTTGAAATTGTTTCAACCCATTGAAAGGAGTTTTCAATGATATTGTGATAGAGATCGCAATATATCTCACTATCAGTCAGAATAGAACCTATGGGGTCACACACATTAGAGGTATTGACCGATCCGATGGTTGAATGTGATTAGGAATCACAAATAATCAATTAGATTGATAAATGGATAACCCGCTAAGAGTTAGTGGTCGGAAGAAGGAACAATTGCAATCGAATTGCAATTTAATTTAATTAATTAAATTTAATTAATTGGACTTGATCACGAGTCCTACTTGGAGTAGGATCCTTGGAGTCCTAATTGGATTAGGATTTCAAATTAAATTAGAATCCTATTTGGAATATGATTTCTAAAGTCCTAATTGTCTTAGGGCTGAAATTTAATAAGTCCTAATTAGATTAGGATTATTTTAAGTCCTAATTAATTTTAAATTTAATTTAATTAATTTTATGACTCCTAATTAGATTAGGATTGAAGAGTTCAATAGAGTCATGGCTCAATTAAATTCTAATTGGATTAGGAATTGGAGGAAATTGAAATGGGTTCATAAAAATCCTATTTTGACTAGGATTGGACTCATAAAATGAACCCAAACCATCTTGCCACTTAATTTGATTAAATGGCTAATAAAATGGGATATGAGGGAGGGGCCCACGCCCCTCCCCTTGGGAAGTGCGTGGAAGAAAAAGGAGGGGCGTAAGCCCCTCCTTGCTGCCGAATTGGGGAGATAAGGGTGAGCTCCTAAAAATAAGGAGCTCATCCTTATCTCATGGAGAAATAAAAGGAGGAGGGGTTCAGCCCCTCCTCTAATCCTTCTTTTGGTGTTCACGGCAGCAAAAAGGACCCCCTTCCTCCTCCTTTCATCCGCAAGCAAGAGAAGAGGAAGAAGAATCCTTGGTGGCTCTCCTCCTTCTTCATTCTTGGTGCCAACAAAAGAAAAGGGAAAAGGCTGAAAGTGTTTTGTTCTTGTTCCCTTTGATCCGTCTTTCTTCCTCCTCCTCCCTAAGCATTCAAGAGTTGATTGAAAGGGAGGACTTCAGCCATCAAAAGCCATCTCTGCAAGGGAGCTAGCACCCCGGGGAGATACGTAGGCTTCGATCGAATCATTACCTCGTGTGGATACCCGTAGAGGCCGGACGCGTGTGCGGCTTCCATCGAACCTTCTACAAATCCACGTAAATCAGATTTGCGGAGACCATCTACCCGCACAAGATGAAGATCTGATCTTCTTAATGATTTTAAAATATTTTAAAATAATTTAATTCTAATCTATCTACAAACGAATGGTTTTAAAATACGTTCATGCGATGAACGGATCCCGCATAGTTTTTTCCGCTGCAATCTGAAAATCATTTCGAATTTTCATGGCATATGTGGGATGCTAACAACCGGAACCAATTACAAGGACTGGCTTAGAAACCTCAAAATTGTTTTGGACTGTGAGAAAATAGGCTACATACTCGATTCAGATAGCCCCACACTACCAACACGTCCTACTGATGTTCAGCGTCAGATGCATCAAAAGTGGATGGATGATGACATTAGAGTTAAATGCTATATGATGGCATCCATGTCAAATGAACTCCAATGCCAGCATGAAAATATGAAGACTGCTAGGGACATACTGGCACACCTGCAAGAGTTGTATGGTGAGCAGAGTCGCACAGCTCGTTTTGAAGTATCCAAGAGGCTCTTCAAGACAAAGATGCACGAAGGGCAGTCTGTCCATGATCACGGTCTGACTATGATCAAGGACCTAGAGGAGCTTGAGAAGCTCGGAATGAACATGTACAAGGAATTACAAGTAGATTTGATCCTACAATCACTTTCTGATTCATTTGGTCAGTTTATAGTAAACTACCACATGAATAAAATAGAATGCACTAAGACTGAATTAATAAACATGTTGGTAACTGCTGAGGGAGCCTTGAAAAGTTCAAGGGGCAATGTCCTTGCTGCTGAGTTGACTTCTGGTTCCAAGAGAAAGTCTACTTGGAAGAAAAAGAAGCATGCTAAGAAGCAGAAGAAAGACAAGAAGCCAAAGAAGGAAGTTCAAAAGAAAAAGGCTAACGACAAAGGAAAATGTTTCACTGCAATGTCGACGGCCACTGGAAGAGAAACTGTCCTTCATATCTCGAGAGCTTGAAGAACAAGAAAGGTGACACACCTTCAGAAGGTATAGACTTGCTCATAATTGAAACTAATCTAACGGTTTCTTCTACTTCTAGTTGGGTTATAGATTCTGGTTCTAGTGCTCATCTATGCACTACCATGCAGGGTCTAAAGGAAAGTAGAAGGCTGGCGGAAGGTGCGGTAACCCTTCGGGTTGGCAACGGGGCAAAAGTTGCTGCTGTGGCTGTGGGCACCTACCATCTGCGACTACCGTCTGGTTTTAGTTTATTGCTTAGAGACTGCTATTATGTACTTACTGCTAGCAGAAATTTGATTTCTGTTTCATGTCTAGCACAGAAAGGTCATGTTTTTACTTTTGACAAAGACTGCTGTTCTAATTATTTCAGAAATAAAATAGTTGCACGTGGTTTTATGATTGACAGTCTCTATCATTTACATATGGATGTATCTGTGAATGTTACCCGAGCAAGAAGTGAGTGCCAAAGAATCCAAAAGATCCAGAGATGAGATAAACCAAAAATATTTGTGGCACCTCAGACTTGGCCATATTGGAGAGGATAGAATGAACAAAATGGATAAAGATGGGCTTCTCGGCTCATTGACTTCCGAGTCATATCCAGTTTGCAAATCCTGTCTTCAAGGAAAAATGGCTAGATTGCCCTTTGTAGGACATGGGGAGAGGACCACTGAAATACTTACCCTAGTACATACAGATGTATGTGGCCCATTCGATGTGCTAGCCAGGGGACGTTATTCGTACTTCATTACCTTTACCGATGATTATTCATGGTATGGTATGTGTATCTTATGAGACAACAAATCTGAATCTTTTGAAAAGTTCAAAGAGTTCAAGAATGAAGTAGAAAAACAAACTGGAAAACCTCTTAAGGCTCTTCGATCAGATCGAGGAGGAGAATACCTTAGTGGAGAATTCCGGGACTATCTTAAAGAAAACGGCATAGTCTCACAATGGACACCTTCGGGTACACCTCAACTCAACGGGGTGTCAGAGAGGAGGAATCGGACCCTATTGGATATGGTCAGGTCCATGATGAGCTTCACTGATTTACCTATATTTCTTTGGGGAGATGCCTTACTTACTGCAGTATATCTACTGAATAGAGTTCCCTCTAAATCCGTTCCTACCACACCGTATGAGATATGCCATGGTAAGAAACCAAATCTTGGTCATCTCAAGATTCGGGGATGTTCGGCCCACGTCAAGAGACTACAGGCAGACAAGTTAGAGGCTAGGACCATAAGTGCTCATTTTATAGGATATCCTAAAGAGTCATTAGGATACAATTTTTACGTCTCAGAGGATCACAATGTGTTTGTGAGCCGTCATGCCATCTTCTTGGAAAATCAGTTTATCCTTGATAGAGGCAGTGGGAGGAAAATTGAGCTTGAAGAGAAAGTCTCTGAAAAGCAACGAGTCATGGATCCTATTGAACCCATTCATACAAAGCCAGTACACGATGTCCCTCGACCACCTCGTAGATCTAGTAGGGTCTCCCATCCTCTCGATAGATACTTAGGTATACTAGAAGAGGATACTGAGGAAATGTTCCTAGTGGGAGATAGGGATCACATACAGGATCCCAAAACCTACAACGAGGCGATATCTGATGTCGATTCTGAGAAATGGTTGGAAGCTATGAAGTCAGAGTTAGACTCCATGCATTCCAACCAAGTCTGGACCTTAGTAGACCCACCAGAAGGTATTGTACCTATTGGATGCAAATGGATCTACAAAAGGAAGATAGGTTCGGATGGAGAGGTAGAGACCTATAAGGCAAGGCTTGTGGCGAAAGGGTATAGTCAGCGCGAAGGCATTGACTATCAGGAGACCTTTTCACCTGTAGCCATGCTAAAATTCATCCGAACATTGCTTGCCATTGCAGCATTACATGATTATGAAATCTGGCAGATAGATGTGAAAACTGCTTTCCTGAATAGATATCTTGATGAAGATATCTATATGGAACAGCCTTTGGGTGTTACTTCCAGTGATGGAGATCACAAGGTTTGCAAGCTGCAAAGGTCCATCTATGGACTAAAGCAAGCATCTCGGAGTTGAAACACTCATTTCGATGACGCAATCAAAACGTTTGATTTCATCAAAAATGAAGAGGAACCGTGTGTTTACAAAAAGGTTAGTGGGAGCGTTGTCGTATTTCTCGTACTGTACGTGGACGACATCCTACTGATGGGGAATGATATTCCCATGCTAACCTCGGTCAAGGTCTGGTTGTCAAAAGAATTCTCCATGAAAGACCTTGGGGAAGCATCCTATATTTTGGGAATAAAGGTCTATAGAGATAGATCTAAAAGGATGCTTGGCCTTTCACAGAAGATGTGCATAGAGGAGGTGTTGAAGAGGTTCAGCATGGAAAACTCCAAAAGGGGTCTGTTACCCCTTAGGCATGGAATCCATCTCTCCAAGAAGATGTGCCCCAACACATCTGAAGAGATTCAACGCATGAGCAAGATACCCTATGCATCGGCAATAGGGAGCCTCATGTATGCCATGCTATGTACACGACCTGATATAGCCCTTGCTGTGAGTGTCACAAGCAGATATCAGTCGAGTCCAGGTGAAAAACACTGGACAGCTGTGAAGAATATTCTTAAGTACTTGAGAAGAACTAAAGATTTATTCTTGGTCTTTGGGAGAAGATCAGAGTTGAAGGTAGAAGGATGCACACATATTGATGATAGAAGTCTACATCAGAATATGTGCAATGGTGGTTCAGTAAATTGGAAGAGTTCCAAACAACCGATCATTATAGATTCTACCTTAGAAGCTGAATGTTAAGCCGTATCTAAGGGTGCAGTGGAAACCTTCTGGTTAAAAGTTCATTGCAGAGTTAGGTGTAATGTCATTAGATGCCATAACACTCTACTGCGATAATAATAGCGCCATAGCTCTTGCTAAGGAACCAAGGTCTCATCAGAAGTCCAAGCACATAGAGCGGCGCTTCCACCTCATACGCGACTATGTTGAGAAGAAATATGTAGAGATGCAGAGAGTAGACTCCGCGGATAACGTGGCAGATCCGTTCACTAAGCAGCTAAGTCAGCAAAAGACTGAAGCCCACCTTGAGAAGATGGGGCTTAGATATATGACTGATTGGCTTTAGTGCAAGTGGGAGATTGTTAGATGTATGCCCTAGAAGCCAATCTGGCTGACACATTATTAATTCTAGGGACATAATTTTGTACTTGACTATTTATTATTGAATAAATAAAAGGCATCTTTTCATTCATATTATTTATGTGTCTATGAATCGTCCAAGAAATTAATAAGATGATGATGCATACTCTCAAGAGTTGAGAATTTGAGCCATGTATCATTGGTGATTAATTTCTAAATGCTCCTGATCAATGGATCATCACGAGGACGGTGATCGATTCGATCAGTGCACAGATCACTTTTCTTCTGGATGGACGAGACTTGAGTCCACAGTGTAGGGACACTGAAGTGATAGTGCAGGTGCTTGTTAGAGAACAAGAGTACTGAGCGTGACCAAGACAAGAAGTCACTTGGATGTCTATCCACTCGTCAGTGACTTGCTTGATGTTGCAGTAGTGTGACTGGTCCTTTGACCTGCGGTGCTTCGGCTACTCACAGTGAGGTTATTGTAGTTTGACTGCACACATACATGGTCTCTAGCCATATGGGTCCATGCAGTGTAGATTGGCTGCAGTAAGTTCACTGTAGGAGTAGGGTATGCACCTATAAGGAATCTATCGACCTTGATAGAAAAGGAGAGATCCTATGTGATTTATAAGACTGAGTTCGTAAGACCTCGGCCGGGGCAGTATGCACAGTGGAGGAAAGAGTTTTCCACTCTCGAACTTAAGTCGAATAAATCTTCACATATGACAGACGATGGGGTTTGACGAGTTGTCCATGACCTCCGTCCTGTAGGGATCCACGATAGTAGGACTGTATCACATGATAACTGCACCTAGAGGTTCATCATTCTATTCTACTGGGTAGCCACTACATGCTGCTAGGGTGTCACTGGTGGATAGTGGGACTCACAGGGATTATCTCGATGATCGATAAACCCTAATAAGTAGAGTTGGAATCGTTCCAAATATCTAATTTGACTGAAGGAACCTTGGACCACTGGAGAAGGATAAGAATGTGAACCCAATTAGATTCCCAAAGTCATAAGTTTGTCTAGATCATTTTAAGTCTCTAATTAATTCCTAGAGTTCATGATATTATGATAGAGATCATGATATATCTCACTACCAGTCAGAGTAGAACCTATGGGGTCACACACACTAGAAGTATTGACCGATCCGATGGTTGAAAAGTGATTATGAATCACGAGTAATCAATTCGATTGATAAGAAGTTGAAGAAGGAATGGAAATTGATTAATTGGACTTAAAATCACAAATCCTACTTGAAGTAGGATTCCTAGAGTTCTAATTGGATTAGGACTAGAAATCCTATTTGGAGTAGGACTGGGATTCCTACTTGGAGTAGGATTCCTACAATCCTAATTAGATTAGGATTTTGAATTCATCTTTGGATTCCTACTTAGAATAGGATTCCTAGAAATCCTAATTGGATTAGGACTTCGGATTCAAATAGAGTCCTAATTGGGTTAGGACTAAAATTAAATATGTCCTAATTTGGATTAGGATTCTTAAGTCCTAATTAATTATTAATCTAATGAATCAACATGACTCCTAATTGGATTAGGATTGAAGAGTTCAATTGAGTCATGGTTCATTCAAGTTCTAATTGGATTAGGACTAGCATAGCATAGAACCCGATTGATTCATGATTTGGTTAATCCTAATTAGATTAGGACTAAACCATGAAAAGGGCACCTAATCCTCTTTGGAAGAGGATTAGGTTAACCAAGTAAGGGGGCATCAGCCCCTCTTCACTTGGTTGGTGCGACATGAAGGGAGAAGGGGCCGGCGCCTCCTCTTAAGGAAGATAGTCCTAGGGCTCCTAAATTGTAGGAGCCCTAGATAGTTTTTAAAGAGGATACAAGGGGGCTGACGCCCTAAGCTTGGAACTCCTCTCCTTCAGCCGTCATCACCCTCTCCCCTCTCCTTGTTTCATCCGCAAGCAAAGAAGAGAAGAAAGAAGGCTTGGCGGCACTCTTCTTCCTCCAATCCTTCTTCCAATGCAGGGAAAGAAAGGTTGTGTTCTTCTTCCTTGAGTTCAATCCTTCTTCTTCCTCCTCTCAAGTACATTCAAGAGTTGAAGAAAAGGAGGAGATCAGCCATCAAAAGAAGTCTTTGCAAGGGAGTTAGCACCCCGGAAAGACAAGAAAGCTTTGATCGGTCCTCTGCTTCGTGTGGATACCCGTAGAGGCCGGACGTTTGAACGGCTTCGAACGAACCTTCATCCTAAAACTACGAACTTCAGTTTGTGGTGATCATCTACCCGTACAAGGTGAAGATCTGATCTTCTAAAGGTTTAAAAAGTTTTTAATTCTTGCCTAACTACGAACGGTTCATGAAACAACGTTCATAGCGATGAACGTCGATCCACGCACATGCCTCTTCTGCTGCATCTATTTTTTTTTTTGAAATATCAGTGGCATGGGCGGGTTCCCAACAAAAACTCCGTAGCACCATCTACAGTTGAGGCTAAATATATTGCTGTAGAAAGTTACTGTGCCCAAATCCTATGGATTAAGCAACAGTTGAGGATTATGCATAAAACAAAATAAAATTCCTACAAGATGTGACAACACTAGTGTCATAAACTTGATTAAAAATTTCATACAACACTCAAGATCTAAATATATAGAAATCAGACATCATTTTATAAGAGATCATGCTCAAAATGGGGATATAAAAATGAAATTTATCAATACTGATAAACAAATTACAGATATTTTCACGAAACCTCTTAATGAAGAAATATTTTGTAAATTTATAAGTGAATTATGCATTTGTGATCCATTTTGATGACTAATTATGACTGATAATTTGTATATTTTGATTGACTATCATTGGTTGAATTTTAGTTGATTTTGATCCATGGTTGAAATTAAGTTTTAAATGTTATTCAAAAAATTTTTGTCTCTTGAATAGTCATGATGAGACGACTCATGTAAATGCAGGAGTCGACTCATGAAGTAAGGACGACTCTTAAGTTAAAGAGTCGACCCCTAACTCACAGAGACGTCTCTTAAGTTAAAAGAGTCGGACTCTTAGTTTCATCGGAGATGACTCATGAGTTAGACAAGTCGACTAAAGAGGAAACTATTCGAAATGTATTCTAAAAGGCTCTTCTCTCTCTCTTCTGAAACGTTGAACCCTGAAACGTTTCATAACCCTTAGAGGCGCCTTTTTGTCTTTAAACTCTTCTTCGAACCAAAAACTCCAAAAATCCTAGAAAATCTTTTCTGAGGTTCTGATTGATCTTCCAATGGTAAAAGTCAGCAAGATGACATCTGGGCCAAAGAGAAGAATACCACTCCACACACAGAGAGGAGAACGAAGGTAAGGGCAGGAATCCACAAAAGGAAGTAACTCCAGTGCCTCAACCTGTTATGACTCCTCTGTCACCTCTGTCCTCAGTATCCAAAACAAGGACCTCTCTCCATAAGAAATGTATCGACAGGAAAGAGAGTGGATTTCGAATTTCTAGAGAAAGAAAATTTCTCCTTAGGGCAGAATCTTAAAGGATATGGGTTGGGAATACCTATGCTCTCTGAATGTGCCACCTACCAAACCTGGTACGAGAATTCTAAACAACAATGCAGATATGGAGAAGGACAATGTCGTCCAAAGTAAAAGATGTACCTATTTTAATTTCTGAAGAGATTCTTAGAGATACCTTTCGGATTCTAAATGATGGAGAAAATAGAGATCATCTAGAAAATAGGAATGAAGGGATTAGTATTATTCTGAATAGAGAAGTCACAGAAGATTGGACTGAAGTCAGTGCCAATCAACTGAATGCAAGAGATGCGTCTGCTGCATCACATGATCAACAAGATGTTCTTCCCGAAGACAGGAAAATTTGATCATGTTTCAAGAAAGGGATATACTAGTAATGCACCCATATCATACAAGGGACTCCACTGAACCTACCATGCCTGATGCTTACATACATGGAAAACTCAAGGTCAAAGAAAAGGAGCTTCACTTCCTTATGGTATGCTCTTAACTAAAGTCCTCTGTACTTCAATGTAAATCTAAAAGGGGAAACCAAGAAAGATTATCATCTTCTGATGTTTACAATGACAAATCACTAAAGAGGATGCGATTTGTCAAATCTGAGGGACAATGGACTCATAAAGGGAAAGGGATCTCAAGATGAAAGTGGTCAAGACACTACTACACCACTAAAAGGCAAAGAATTCCTACACAGCACCTCCAATAGAACCATCAGTCAGTCAGCCTCCTCCAATACAAAGGGCCATCAAATCCTCCACTCAACTTGAGAAATGGCAAGTTAAAGTTCATTGAGATAAACATCATAAATGCAATGTCAACTCTGGATATGATGGAATCAGGTTATTGACCTCATTGATTTGATAAAAGAAGTAAAATCTGAACTGCAAGGATTGAGGCAGCTAGCAACTAACTAACAGAGGAAAATTACTGAGATTGAAAAATAGTTGAAAGAACAAGAAAATACTGTTAGAAGTATGCCTAGAAGCCAATCTGACTAACATATTAATAATTTTGGGACATAATTTTTGTACTTGACTTTATTATTATTGATTAATAAATAGGCATTCTTTTCATTCATATTGTTTATGTGTCTATGAAATCGTCCAAGAAATTAATAAGATGATAACATATTCTCAAGAGTTGAGAATTTGAGGCCATATATCATTGGTGATTAATTTTTAAATGCTCCTGATCAATGGATCATCACGAGGACGGTGATCGATCCGATCAGTGCACAGATCACTTTCCTTCTGGATGGACGAGACTTGAGTCCATAGTGTAGGGACACTGAAGTGATAGTGCAGGTGCTTGTTTAGAGAACAAGGGTACTGAGCGTGGATCAAGACAAGAAGTCACTTGGGATGTCTATCCACTCGTCAGTGACTTGCTTGATGTTTGCAGTAGTGTGACTGGTCTTTGACCTGCGGTGCTTCGGCTACTCACAGTGAGGTTATTGTAGTTTGACTGCACACATACATGGTCTCTAGCCATATGGGTCCATGCAGTGTAGATTGGCTGCAGTAGGTTTCACTGGTAGGAGTAGGTATGCACCTACAAGGATCTATCGACCTTCGATAGAAGAGGAGTGTTCCTATGTGATTTATTAGACTGAGGTTCTAAGACCTTGGCCAGGGCCAGTAATATAAAGTGGAGAAAGAGTTTTCACTATCGAACTCGAGTCGAATAATTTTGACATATGACAGACGATGGGTTTTGACGAGTTGTCCATGACCTCCGTCCTGTAGGGATCCACGATAGTAGGACTGTATCACATGGGTAACTGCACCTAGAGGTTCATCTTTCTATTCTTACTGGGTAGCCACTACATGCTGCTAGGTGTCACTGGTGGATGGTGGGACTCACAGGGATTATCTCGATGATCGATAAACCCTAATGAGTTGAGTTGGAATCGTTCCAACCCATTGAAAGGAGTTTTCAATGATATAGTGATAGAGATCACAATATATCTCACTACCAGTCAGAGTAGAACCTATGGGGTCACACACACTAGAAGTATTGACCGATCCGATGGTTGAAAAGTGATTATGAATCACAAGTAATCAATTCGTTGATATTCAGTTGAAGAAGGAACAAAGGGAATTAATTAATTGGACTTGAAACAAGAGTTCTTACTTGATAAGGATTCCTAAAAGTCCTAATTGGATTAGGACTGGGAATCCCTAGTTGGAGTGAGACATGGATTCCTACTTGGAATAGGATTCCTGCAATCCTAATGAGATTAGGAGTTTTGAATCAAAATTGGATTCCTACTTTAGAGTAAGGATTCTTAGAGTCCTAATCGGATTAGGACTTCGGATTCAAATAGAGTCCTAATTGGATTAGGGACTAAAATTATATATGTCCTAATTTGGATTAGGGTTTCTTACAGTCACAATTAATTATTAATCTAATGAATCAATAAGACTCCTAATTGGATTAGGATTGAAGAGTTCAATTGAGTCAAAATTGGGAATTTTTAAGTTCTAATTGGATTAGGACTTACCTAGATTGGATCCAAATTGGTTCACCCTTGGGCTAAGCCTAATTTGGATTAGGGCTTGACCACATTAGGGCATTCCAATCCCTACCTAATATGGATTAGGGTTTACCATGAGGAAGGGGATAAGCCCCTCCCCTTTCCACGTGGAGAAGGGAGGAGGAGACGGCGCCCCTCTTAGGAAGCATCAAGAACTCCTAAATGTTAGGAGCTCCACATGTCTATAAAAAGGGACTTGTGGGCGGCACCTAGGGCATAGAAGAAGTCACTCTTCCTCCTTGCCGTACGCCTCCCTCTCCTCTCCTCTTGGTTCAGCCGCAAGCAAGGGAGAAGAAAAAGTCCAAGAGTTGGCGTCCTCCTCCCCTTCCCTTCCTTCATCCAACGCAAGGAAGAAAAGAAGGTTGCGTGGGGGATTCTTCTTCTTCCTCTTCTTCATCCTTCTTCTTCCTCCTCTCAAGCACAATCAAGGGGTTGATTGAAAGAGAGGAAATCAGCCCATCAAAAGAAGTCTTTGCAAGGGAGCTAGCACCCCGGAAAGACAAGAGAGCTTTGATCGGATCACTGCTTCGTGTGGATACCCGTAGAGGCCGGACCTTGAACAGCTTCAAGCAAACCTTCATCCTCAGACCACGAACTTCAGTTTGCGGTGATCATCTACCGCACAAGGTGAAGATCTGATCTTCCTAAAGGTTTAAAAAGTTTTAATTCTTATCTAACTACGAACGACTCATGAAACAACGTTCATGCGATGAACGTCGATCCCGCTTATGCGATTCCGCTGCCATCTGAATTTTTTTTGAAATATCAGCGGCATTTGGCGGGTTCCCAACAGTGGTATCAGAGCTAGGCTTCGTAGTTAAGGGTAAGAATTAATTATCTAAAGGCTTATTAGATCTGAAAATTGAATGATCATGCATGCTGAAAATTTCTGCATGCAAGATTTTTCAGGGGTGCTGATTTTTTGCATGCTGATTTTTATGTGATAGATGATGATTCTAAATTGTATTGTTAATGAGATTACAAGTTTAGAATCATGATTAGCATGATCAAAAAACCTATGTCATGATTATAATCAGTTAGTTTTCCAGATCTGAAAATTATAATTGTTGCATATTGGTGATGATCATAGGATTCAGACCCTTTTGGTATCAAATGTACTGACCTGCGATGTGATCTCAATGTCATGTAATTTTTCAGATGCTTGCATGTATCTTATTTGATGTTTTGAGAGGCCCTGCGTGCCTCCTAAAGGAGATGTAATTTATTTTTATTTTTATTTTACATCTGGGTGCTATTCCTGTGATGTGATGTACGTCAACGATCAAGTTGAAGACAAGGCATGAGATGAACAGGGGTCTAAAGCCGGTTGAATGGCGTTGGATCAAGAGGTTGGTCAAGGATCGATCAAGGAGGCTTGGAAACCCAATTCAAGAGTTGAAGACCAATTGATCGATTGACGTGCAATGTGCTTGTAATACGACCTAATTAGATCCATGATCATCACCTATTTAAAGTTTAGCTTTATTTGATGCTGCGATTATAACTTGCCTGTGATGTGCCGTTGCATGTGATGTGAATGCGAGTCGGGTAGATAGGTTTAACATGTGATGTAGCAAACCCAATTGAGACCCTAAATCAAAACCTCCCTCAATCAAGTCGAGGGATGAACCCGACATGAGCCAGTCATATTAGATTAATTGATCTAATTGGTGTCTAGGAAAGCATGAAAGGTGGTTACTTAATTAGGACCTTACTCTCTGAGTAAGGGGAGCCTCCCACCTGCTTACCTGGCCAATTGTTCGATTACCTCTTATGAAGAGCTCAAGTTGCAAACACTAAGCATGATTAACCAATATTAAGTCAATAGGTCTTCCACTGTAGTAGAGCTGCTAAGGCCTTTCTGATGTTGATTTGTCTCGGCTAGACACAGTGGTCAAGTTGCATCGGGGGGCTGGACCCTCTCTATAGACATGAGATGTTGTAGGGTAAAGGTGGGTTGGGCACCAATAACTGTTAGGGTGAGGACCCAATGATGACTTTATTCCTACGGTTATACGGTGGGTCTGACTTAACTAAGAAATGGGACCAATAACTGTTAGGTGAGGCTTTCAATGGCTTAGAGACCAAGTTACACTGCAACATGCTTGAGAAGCATAGTACAAGAGTTGTACATTCATCAATCTATGTGTCTGTTAGATGTATGCCCTAGAAGCCAATTTGGCTGACACATTGTTGATTCTAGGGACATAATTATTGTACTTGACTATTTATTATTGAATAAATAAAAGGCATCTTTTCATTCATATTGTTTATGTGTCTATGAATCGTCCAAGAAATTAATAAGATGATGATACATATTCTCAAGAGTTGAGAATTTGAGCCATGTATCATTGGTGATTAATTTCTAAATGCTCCCTGATCAAAGGATCATCACGAGGACGGTGATCGATCCGATCAGTGCACAGATCACTCTCCTTCTGGATGGACGAGACTTGAGTCACACGTGTAGGGGACACTGAGATGATAGTGCAGTGCTTGTTAGAGAACAAGGGTACTGAGCGTGACCAATACAAGAAGTCACTTGGATGTCCTATCCACTCGTCAGTGACTTGCTTGATGTTGCAGTTGTGACTGGTCCTTTGACCTGCGGTGCTTCGCTGGCTCACAGTGGGGTTATGTAGTTTGACTGCCACACATACATTGTCCCTAGCCATATGGGTCCATGCAGTGTAGATTGGCTGCAGTAAGTTCACTGTAGGAGTAGGGTATGCACCTATATGAATCTATCGACCTGATAGATAAGGAGAGATCCTATGTGATTATAAGACTGAGTTCGTACGACCTCGGCCGAGGCAGTATGCACAGTGGAGAAAGGAGTTTCTCACTATCGAACTCGAGTCGAATAAATCTTGACATATGACAGACGATGGGGTTTGACGAGTTGTCCATGACCTCCGCCTGTAGGGATCCACGATAGTAGGACTGTATCACATGTTAACTGCACCTAGAGGTTCATCTTTCTATTCTACTGGGTAGCCACTACATGCTGACTAGGTGTCACTGGTGGATGGTGGGACTCATTAGGGATTATCTTGATGATCGATAAATCCTAATGAGTTGAGTTGGAATCGTTCCAATCCATTGAAAGGAGTTTTCAATAATATAGTGATAGAGATCACAATATATCTCACTACCAGTTCAGAATAGAAACCTAATGGGGTCACACACACTAGAAGTATTGAGACCGATCCGATGGTTGAAAAGTGATTATGAATCACGAGTAATCAATTTGATTGATAAGAAGTTGAAGAAGGAAACAAAGGGGATTAAATAATTGGACTTGAAACAAGAGTCTACTTCGGGTAAGGATCCCTAGAGTCCCTAATTGGATTAGGACTAGGAATCCTAGTTGGAAGTAGGACTAGGATTCCTACTTGGAATAGGACTTCCTACAATCCTAATAAGATTAGGAATTTTTGAATCAAAATCGGATTCCTACTTGGAGTAGGATTCCTAGAAATCCTAATTGGATTAGGACTTCGGATTCAAATAGAATCCTAATTGGATTAGGACTAAAATCCTAATTGGATTAGGAATTCCTTAAGTCTAAATTAATTAATAATCTAATGAATCAACATGACTCCTAATTGGATTAGGATTGAAGAGTTCAATTGAGTCATGATTCAATTAAATCCTAATTAGATTGGGATTTTGAATGAAGATAGATTGGGTTCACCTAATCCTCTTTAGAAAAAGGATTGGGTTCCCATCCATGTGGCTTACATCCCCCTTACTTAATATGATTAAGTGGGGGTATGAGATAAGAGGGAAAATAGGAAAATAGGGGAGGGGCGTACGCCCCTCCCTTGGCTCTCGGCTAAAGAAAAAGGAGGGGGGCCCTTAACTCTCGGCGTGAGAAATAAGAGGGCCCCTCCCCTTTCCTAAAAGGAGCTCCACACGGTTTTATAAAAGGAGACCTAGGGGGTACGCCCTAGGTTGATTATTTTTTTTCCCCTCTCCCAGCCGTAAAGGAGCATTAACTCCCTCTTGCAAGCTGCAAGCAACCTCTCTCTCCCTCCTTGTCTTTCAGCCGCAAGGGAAAACAAAAATAAGGGAGTGGTGTTGGCATCTTTCATTCATCATTCTTCCACCAAATCAAAATGCAGCAAGCGTGCTTCTTTTGATCCTTCTTTCTCCTATTCTTCTTCCTCAAGAGAGAGCAATCAAGGTGTTGTTTGCTGCAAGGAGAAAGAATTTCATCCATCAAACATATCTCTGCAAGGGAGCTAGCACCCCGGGGAGATTAGAGCGATTGGATCGGTCCTCTGCTTCGTGTGGATACCCGTAGAGGCCGGACGTTTGAACGGCTTCAAGCGAAACCCTCTTCCAAAACCACGAATTCAGATTTGCGGTGATCATCTACCCGCGCAAGGTGAAGATTTGATCTTCCTAATAGTTTAAAAGTTTTAATTCTTACCTAATTACCGAAAGGTCTCGAACAAGCGTTCATGCGATGAACGTCGAACCCGTGCATGCCGATTCCGCTGCCATCCTGAAAAATTTTTGAAATATCAGCGGCATGGGCGGGTTCCACAGTGGTATCAGAGCCCTAGGCTTCGTAGATTAAGGTAAGAATTAAATATTTAAAGGCTTATTAGATCTGAAAAATGATTGATCATGCATGCTGAAAAATTCTGCATGCAGATTTTTCAGGGTGCTGAATTTTTACATGCTGATTTTTATGTTGATAAAAAGATGATTCTAATTGCATTGTTAATGGGATTACAAAGTTTAGATCATGATTAGCATGATAGCGACCTATATCATGATATAATCAGTTAAGTTTCAGATCTGAAAATTATAATTGTAGCATACGGTGATGATCATAGGATTCAACCCTTTTGGTATCAAATGTAATGACCTGCGATGTGATCTGCGATGTCATGTAATTTTTCAGATGCTTGCATGCATCTTATTTGATGTTTTTGAGTAGGCCTGCGTGCCCCCTAAAAGGAGATGTAAATTATTTTTATTTTTATTTTACATCTGGGTTGTATTTCTGTGATGTAATGTACATCAACGATCAAGTCGAGACGATGCATGAGATGAACAGGGGTCTAAGCGGTTGATGGCGATGGGATTCAAGGGTTGATCAAGGATCGAATCAAGGAGGCTTGGGAACCAATTCAAGAGTTGAAGACCACTTGATCATTGATGTGCATGTGCTTGTAATACGACCTAATTAGAATCCATGATCATCACCTAGTTAAAGTTTAGCTTTAATTTGATGCGCGATTATAACTGCCTGCATGCGCCGTTGCATGTGATGTGAATGAGAGTCGGGTAGATAGGTCTACATGTGATGTAGCAAACCCAATTGAGACCTAAATCAAAACCTCCTCAATCAAGTCGAGAGTGAACCGACATGAGCAAGTTCATTTAGATTAATTGATCTTTAATTGGTTGTCTAGGAAAGCATGAAAGGTGGGTTTACTTAATTAGGGACCTTACTCTCTGAGTAAGGGGAACCTCCCACCTGCTTACCTGGCCAATTGTTCGATTGACCTCCTTAATGAAAGGCTTCAAGTTGCAAAACCTAAGACCTTGATTAAACCAATTATTACGGTTATAGGTCTTGCCACTGGTAGTAGAGCTGCTAAGGCCTGTTCTGGATGTTTGACTTGTCCTCGGCTGGTAACAGTGGTCAAGTTGCATGGGGGGGCTGGAGACCTACTCTATAGACATGAGATGTTGTAGGGTAAAGGTGGGGTTGGGCACCAATAACTGTTAGGTGAGGACCCAATGACGACTTTATTCCTACGGTTATACGGTGGGTCTGACTTAACTAAGAAATGGGACCAATAACTGTTAGGTGAGGTCTTCATGGCTTAGAGACCAAGTTGCACTGCAACATGCTTGAGAAGCATTGTACAAAAAGTTGTACACTCATCCATCTATGTGTCACCAATAACTGTTAGGTGAGGTGGCATGTGAATTGGTGGGACCGCAGTACCCACTAGAAACCCTAGTCGTGTGGGATTTCCGTTTTCCTACCAGGGGAGTGTGAGGAATTCGAGGAAAATAGTGGGAGTCATATTTGTTCTAAAGACCTTAGGACAGATTAGGATCAAGTACAAGAGTCTAACTAGAATCTTTACTCTCTGCAGATACAATGTCGGCTTCAAACCCTTTGACCCGTATTCTTGAGACCAACCGACTGACCGGAACCAATTACAAGGACTGGCTTAGAAATCTCAAAATAGTTTTGGACTGTGAGAAGATAGGTTATATACTCGATTCAGATAATCCCCACATTACCGAGCACGTCCCACTGATGTTCAGCGTGAGATGCATAAAAAATGGTTGGAGCGATGACATTAGAGTAAATGCTATAATGATGGCATCTATGTCTAATGAACTCCAATGCCAGCATGAAATATAAAGACTGCTAGGGGACATACTGGCACACCTACAAGAGTTGTATGGTGAGCAGAGTCGCACAGCTCGTTTTGAAGTGTCCAAGAGGCTTTTCAAAAGCAAAGATGCGCGAAGGGCAGTCTGTCCATGATCACGGTCTGACTATGATCAAGGACCTAGAGGAGCTTGAGAAGCTCGGTATGGACATGCACAAGGAATTACAAGTGGATTTGATCCTACAGTCACTTCCTGATTCATTTGGTCAGTTTATAGTAAACTACCACATGAATAAGATTGAATGCACTAAGACTGAACTAATCAACATGTTGGTAACTGCTGAGGGAGCCTTGAAAGGTTTCAAGGGGCAATGTCCTTGCTGCTGAGTTGACTTCTGGTTCCAAGAGAAAGTCTACTTGGAAGAAAAAGGAAGCCTGCTAAGAAGCAGAAGAAAGACAAGAAGCCAAAGAAGGAAGTTCAAAAGAAAAAGGCTAACGACAAAGGAAAATGTTTCCACTGCAATGTCGAAGGCCACTGGAGAGAAACTGTCCTTCATACCTCGAGAGCCTAAGAACAAGAAAGGTGACACACCTTCAGAAGGTATAGACTTGCTCATTATTGGAAACTAATCTAACGGTTTCTATCTACTTCTAGTTGGGTTATAGATTCTGGTTCTAGTGCTCATTTGTGCACTACCATGCAGGGTCTAAAGGAAAGTAGAAGGCTGGCGGAAGGTGCGGTAACCCTTCGGGTTGGCAACGGGGCAAAAAGTTGCTGCTGTGGCTGTGGGCACCTACCATCTGCGACTACCGTCTGGATTTAGTTTAATACTTAGAGACTGTTATTATGTACCTGTTACTAGCAGAAATTTGATTTTTGTTTCATGTCTAGCACAGGAAGGTCATGTTTTTACATTTGACAAAGACTGCTGTTCTATTTATTTAAGAAATAAAATAGTCGCACGTGGTTTTATGATTGACAGTCTCTACCATTTACATATGGATGTATCTGTGAATGTTTACCGAGCAAGATGTGAGTGCCAAAGGATCCAAAAGATCCAGAGATGAGATAAACCAAAATATTTGTGGCACCTCAGACTTGGCCATATTGGAGAAGATAGAATGAACAAAATGGATAAAGATGGGCTTTTAGGTTCATTGACTTCCCGAGTCATATCCAGTTTGCGAGTCCTGTCTTCAAGGAAAGATGGCTAGACTACCCTTTGTAGGACATGGGGAGAGGACCACTGAAATACTTACCCTAGTACATACAGATGTATGTGGCCCATTCGATGTGCTAGCCAGGGGACGTTATTCTTACTTCATTACCTTTACCGATGATTATTCACGGTATGGGTATGTGTATCTTATGAGACACAAGTCTGAATCCTTTGAAAAGTTCAAAGAGTTCAAGAATGAAGTAGACAAACAAACTGGAAAACCTCTTAAGGCTCTTCGATCAGATCGGGGAGGAGAATACCTTAGTGGGGAATTCCGGGACTATCTCAAAGAAAACGGCATAGTCTCACAATGGACACCTCCGGGTACACCTCAACTCAACGGGGTGTCAGAGAGGAGAAATCGGACCCTATTGGATATGGTCAGGTCCATGATGAGCTTCACTGATTTACCTATGTTCCTTTGGGGAGATGCCTTACTCACAGCAATTTATTTATTGAATAGAGTTCCCTCTAAATCCGTTCCTACCACACCGTATGAGATATGGCATGGTAAGAAACCAAGTCTGGGTCATCTCAAGATTTGGGGGTGTCCGGCCCACGTCAAGCGACTACAGGCGGACAAGTTAGAGGCTAGGACCATAAGTGCTCGTTTTATAGGATATCCTAAAGAGTCATTAGGATACAATTTTTACGTCTCAGAGGATCACAATGTGTTTGTGAGCCGTCATGCCATCTTCTTGGAAAATCAGTTTATCCTTGATAGAGGCAGTGGGAGGAAAAATTGAGCTTGAAGAGAAAGTCTCTGAAAAGCAACGAGTCATAGATCCTATAGAACCTATTCATAAGGAGCCAGTACACGATGTCCCCTCAACCACCTCGTAGATCTAGTAGAGTCTCCCATCCTCCCGATAGATACTTAGGTATACTTGAAGAGGATACTGAGGAAATGTTCCTAGTGGGAGATAGGGATCACATACAGGATCCCAAAACATACAACGAGGCGATATCTGATATCGATTCCGAGAAATGGCTGGAAGCTATGAAGTCAGAGATAGACTCCATGCATTCCAACCAAGTCTGGACCTTAGTAGATCCACCAGAAGGTATTGTACCTATTGGATGCAAATGGATCTACAAAAGGAAGATAGGTTCGGATGGAAAGGTAGAGACCTATAAGGCAAGGCTTGTGGCGAAAGGGTATAGTCAGCGCGAAGGCATTGACTATCAGGAGACCTTTTCACCTGTAGCCATGCTAAAATCCATCCGAACATTGCTTGCCATTGCAGCATTTCATGATTATGAAATCTGGCAGATGGATGTGAAAACTGCTTTCCTGAATGGATATCTTGATGAAGATATCTATATGGAACAGCCTTTGGGTTTCACTTCCAGTGATAGAGATCACAAGGTCTGCAAGCTGCAAAGGTCCATCTATGGACTAAAGCAAGCCTCTCGGAGTTGGAACACTCGTTTCGATGATACAATCAAAACGTTTGATTTCATCAAAAACGAGGAGGAACCATGTGTTTATAAAAAGGTTAGTGGGAGTGCTGTCGTTTTTCTCGTACTGTACGTAGATGACATTCTCCTGATTGGGAATGATATTCCCATGCTAACCTCGGTCAAGGTCTGGTTGTCAAAAGAATTCTCCATGAAAGACCTTGGGGAAGCATCCTATATTTTGGGAATAAAGGTCTATAGAGATAGATCTAAAAGGATGCTTGGCCTGTCACAGAAAATGTACATAGAGGAGGTGCTGAAGAGGTTCAGCATGGAAAACTCCAAGAGGGGTCTCTTACCCCTAAGGCATGGAATTCATCTCTCCAAGAAGATGTGCCCCAACACATCTGAGGAGATTCAACGCATGAGCAAGATTCCTTATGCATCAGCAATAGGAAGCCTCATGTATGCCATGCTATGTACACGACCTGATATAGCTCTTGCTGTGCAGTGTCACAAGCAGATATCAGTCGAATCCAGGTGAAGAACACTGGACAGCTGTGAAGAATATTCTTAAGTACTTGAGAAGAACTAAAGATTTATTCTTGGTTTTTGGAGGATCATCAGAGTTAAAGGTAGAAGGGTACACAGATTCAGACTTCATGACTGATGTCGATGACAGGAAGTCAACCTCTGGATACGTGTTCTTGTGCAATGGTGGTACGGTGAATTGGAAGAGTTCTAAACAACCGATCATTGCTGATTCTACTATGGAAGCCGAATACATCGCCGCCTCTGAAGCTGCTAAGGAAGGCTTCTGGTTCAAGAAATTCATTGCAGAGCTGGATGTGAGGACATCAGATGCCATAACACTCTACTGCGATAACAATGGCGCCATAGCCCTTGCTAAGGAGCCAAGGTCTCATCAGAAGTCTAAGCATATAGAGCGGCGCTTTCACCTCATACGCGACTATGTGGAGAAGAAATATGTAGAGGTGCAGAGAGTAGACTCCGCGGATAACGTGGCAGACCCTTTCACTAAGCAGCTGAGTCAGCAAAAGACTGAAGCCCACCTTGAGAAGATGGGCCTAAGATATATGACCAATTGGCTTTAGTGCAAGTGGGAGATTGTTAGATGTATGCCCTAGAAGCCAATTTGGCTGACACATTGTTGATTCTAGGGACATAATTTTGTACTTGACTATTTATTATTGAATAAATAAAAGGCATCTTTTCATTCATATTGTTTATGTGTCTATGAATCGTCCAAGAAATTAATAAGATGATGATACATATTCTCAAGAGTTGAGAATTTGAGCCATGTATCATTGGTGATTAATTTCTAAATGCTCCTGATCAAAGGATCATCACGAGGACGGTGATCGATCCGATCAGTGCACAGATCACTCTCCTTCTGGATGGACGAGACTTGAGTCCACAGTGTAGGGACACTGAAGTGATAGTGCAGGTGCTTGTTAGAGAACAAGGGTACTGAGCGTGACCAATACAAGAAGTCACTTGGATGTCTATCCACTCGTCAGTGACTTGCTTGATGTTGCAGTAGTGTGACTGGTCCTTTGACCTGCGGTGCTTCGGCTGCTCACAGTGGGGTTATTGTAGTTTGACTGCACACATACATGGTCCCTAGCCATATGGGTCCATGCAGTGTAGATTGGCTGCAGTAAGTTCACTGTAGGAGTAGGGTATGCACCTATATGGAATCTATCGACCTTGATAGATAAGGAGAGATCCTATGTGATTTATAAGACTGAGTTCGTAAGACCTCGGCCGGGGCAGTATGCACAGTGGAGAAAGAGTTTCTCACTATCGAACTCGAGTCGAATAAATCTTGACATATGACAGACGATGGGGTTTGACGAGTTGTCCATGACCTCCGTCCTGTAGGGATCCATGATAGTAGGACTGTATCACATGTTAACTGCACCTAGAGGTTCATCTTTCTATTCTACTGGATAGCCACTACATGCTGCTAGGTGTCACTGGTGGATGGTGGGACTCATAGGGATTATCTTGATGATCGATAAATCCTAATGAGTTGAGTTGGAATCGTTCCAATCCATTGAAAGGAGTTTTCAATGATATAGTGATAGAGATCACAATATATCTCACTACCAGTCAGAATAGAACCTATGGGGTCACACACACTAGAAGTATTGACCGATCCGATGGTTGAAAAGTGATTATGAATCACGAGTAATCAATTTGATTGATAAGAAGTTGAAGAAGGAACAAAGGGGATTAAATAATTGGACTTGAAACAAGAGTCCTACTTCGGGTAGGATCCCTAGAGTCCTAATTGGATTAGGACTAGGAATCCTAGTTGGAGTAGGACTAGGATTCCTACTTGGAATAGGATTCCTACAATCCTAATAAGATTAGGAATTTTGAATCAAAATCGGATTCCTACTTGGAGTAGGATTCCTAGAAATCCTAATTGGATTAGGACTTCGGATTCAAATAGAATCCTAATTGGATTAGGACTAAAATCCTAATTGGATTAGGATTCCTTAAGTCTAAATTAATTAATAATCTAATGAATCAACATGACTCCTAATTGGATTAGGATTGAAGAGTTCAATTGAGTCATGATTCAATTAAATCCTAATTAGATTGGGATTTTGAATGAAAGATAGATTGGGTTCACCTAATCCTCTTTAGAAAAGGATTGGGTTCCCATCCATGTGGCTACATCCCCCTTACTTAATATGATTAAGTGGGGGGTATGAGATAAGAGGGAAAATAGGAAAATAGGGGAGGGGCGTACGCCCCTCCCTTGGCTCTCGGCTAAAGAAAAAGGAGGGGGGCCCTTAACTCTCGGCGTGAGAAATAAGAGGGCCCCTCCCCTTTCCTAAAAGGAGCTCCACACGGTTTTATAAAAGGAGACCTAGGGGGTACGCCCTAGGTGATTATTTTTTTCCCCTCTCCCAGCCGTAAAGGAGCATTAACTCCCTCTTGCAAGCTGCAAGCAACCTCTCTCTCCCTCCTTGTCTTTCAGCCGCAAGGGAAAACAAAAATAAGGGAGTGGTGTTGGCATCTTTCATTCATCATTCTTCCACCAAATCAAAAGGCAGCAAGCGTGCTTCTTTTGATCCTTCTTTCTCCTATTCTTCTTCCTCAAGAGAGAGCAATCAAGGTGTTGTTTGCTGCAAGGAGAAAGAATTTCATCCATCAAAACATATCTCTGCAAGGGAGCTAGCACCCCGGGGAGATTAGAGCGATTGGATCGGTCCTCTGCTTCATGTGGATACCCGTAGAGGCCGGACGTTTGAACGGCTTCAAGCGAACCCTCTTCCAAAACCACGAATTCAGATTTGCGGTGATCATCTACCCGCGCAAGGTGAAGATTTGATCTTCCTAATAGTTTTAAAAGTTTTAATTCTTACCTAATTACGAAAGGTCTCGAAACAAGCGTTCATGCGATG
This sequence comes from Phoenix dactylifera, assembly GCF_009389715.1. Classification (NCBI taxonomy): domain Eukaryota; kingdom Viridiplantae; phylum Streptophyta; class Magnoliopsida; order Arecales; family Arecaceae; genus Phoenix; species Phoenix dactylifera. The sequence continues at coordinate 70,397 of NW_024068155.1, forward strand.
AACGTCGAACCCGTGCATGCCGATTCCGCTGCCATCTGAAAAATTTTTGAAATATCAGCGGCATGGGCGGGTTCCCAACAGTGTCACCAATAACTGTTAGGTGAGGTGGCATATAAATCGGTGGGACCGCAGTACCCACTAGAAATCCTAGTCTTGTGGGATTTCCGTTTTCCTACCAGAGAAGTGTGAGGAATTCGAGAAAATAGTGGGAGTTACATTTGTTCTAAAAGACCTTAGAACAAATTAGGATCAAGTACAAAAGTCTAACTAAAATTTTTACTCTCTGAAGATTATAAAGTCAGCTTCTAGACTCTTAACTCATATCCTATAGAACAACCGTTTGACCAAACCCAATTATAAAGATTGGCTCAGCAAATTTCAAAAATAGTTTTGAATTGTGAGAAATTCGGTTATGTGCTAGACCATGGAATCCTCGTGTTACCAATCCGTCCGATCACTGATCAGCGTAAGACGCTTGTTAAGTGGACGAACAATGACAATAAAGTTAGGTGCTGCACAATGGCATCCATGTCCAATGCATTACAATGCCAGCATGAGAACATGAAGACTGCCAGAGACATATTAAATCACCTGCAAGAGTTGTATGGTGATCAGAGTCACGCAGCTCGGTTTGAAGTGTCCAAGAGGCTCTTCAAAGCCAAGATGCATGATGGGCAGTCTGTCCATGATCATGGTTTGACCATGATAAAGGACTTAGAGAAGCTTAGCATGACTATGCACAAGGAATTGCAAACGGATTTGATCCCGCAATCCCTTCCAGCTTCATATGAATAGTTTATAGTAAACTACCATATGAACAAAGTTGTATGCACTAAAATAGAATTGTTAAATAAATTGGTAACTACCTTAGGGACCTTGAAGAAGTTCAAGGGGCTTCGTTTTCGCTGTCAAGTTGGTTTCTACTTTCAAGAGAGAGTCTATTTGGAAGAAGAAGAAGCCTGCGAAGAAGCAGAAGACTAAGAAAACACCAAGTAAGGAAGTTCCAAGAAAAAGGCCAATTGTAAGGAAAAGTGTTTCCATTGCATCATAGACGGCCATTGGAAGAGGAATTGTCCTACATACATGGGAAGCATAAAGAACATGAAGGGTGACAGACCTTCAGAAGGTATGTCAGATATGCTCAGGATACTTAGGGACTGTTACCTATTGCTAGCAGAAATTTGATTTCTGTATTTTATTTAGCATAGAAAGATTTTTATTTGAAAAAATAAATTGATTCAACATGGTTTTATAATTGACAGTCTCTATCACATACATATAGATGTATCTGTGAATATATCTGAGCAAACAGTGAATACCATAGGATCTAATAGATCCAAAAATGAGATAAATCTAAAGTATTTGTGGCACCTCAGGCTTGGCCATATAGGAGAAGACAGAATAAACAAATTGGAGAAACATGAGCTTTTGGGCTCATTGACTTCCGAGTCATATTTGATTTGTGAATTCTGTCTTCAAGGAAAGATGGCCAAATTATCCTTTGTAGGACACAGGGAGGTCTACTGAAATACTTATCCTAGTACACACTGATGTGTGTGGCCCATTCGATGTGCAGGCTAGGGGTTATAATTTTTTACTTCATTTACCGATGATTACTCACGGTATGGATATGTGTATGAGACACAAATATGAAACTTTTGAAAGGTTCAAAAAGCTTAGATATGAAGTAGAAAAATAAGCACAAAAACTCATTAAGGTTCTTCGATCAGATCGAGGAAGTGAATACCTTAATGGAGAGTTCCGTGATTATCTCAAGAAGAATGGTATAGTTTCATAATGGACTCCTCCTGGAACACCTCAGCTCAATGGAGTGTCAGAGAGGAGGAATCGGACTCTATTGATATGGTCCAGTCCATGATGAGCTTCACTGATTTACCCTTGTTTTCTTAGATAGATGCCCTATTTTCAGCTATTTACTTGTTGAATAGAGTTCCCTCTAAATCCGTTCCTACCACTCCGTATGAGATATGGCATGGTAAGAAACCAAGTCTTGGTCATCTCAAGATTTGGGGATGTCCGGCCCACGTCAAGAGACTACAGGCAGACAAGTTAGAGGCTAGGACCATAAGTGCTCGTTTTATAGGATATCCTAAAGAGTCATTAGGATACAATTTTTACATCTCAGAGGATCACAATGTGTTTGTGAGCCGTCATGCCATCTTCTTGAAAAATTAGTTTATCCTTGATAGAGGCAGTGGGAGGAAAATTGAGCTTGAAGAGAAAGTCTCTGAAAAGCAACGAGTCATGGATCCTATTGAACCCATTCATACAGAGCCAGTACACGATGTCCCTCGACCACCTCATAGATCTAGTAGGGTCTCCCATCCTCCCGATAGATACTTAGGTATAATAGAAGAGGATACCGAGGAAATATTCCTAGTGGGAGATAGGGATCACATACAGGATCCCAAAACCTACAACGAGGCGATATCTGATATCGATTCTGAGAAATGGTTGGAAGCTATGAAGTCAGAGTTAGACTCCATGCATTCCAACCAAGTCTGGACCTTAGTAGACCCACCAGAAGGTATTGTACCTATTGGATGCAAATGGATCTACAAAAGGAAGATAGGTTCGGATGGAGAGGTAGAAACCTATAAGGCAAAGCTTGTGGCGAAAGGGTATAGTCAGCGCGAGGGCATTGACTATCAGGAGACCTTTTCACCTGTAGCCATGCTGAAATCCATCCAAACATTGCTTGCCATTGCAGCATTTCATGATTATGAAATCTGGCAGATGGATGTGAAAACAGCTTTCCTGAATGGATATCTTGATGAAGACATCTATATGGAACAGCCTTTGGGTTTCACTTCAGTGATGGAGATCACAAGGTCTGCAAGCTGCAAAGGTCCATCTATGGACTAAAGCAAGCATCTCGGAGTTGGAGCACTCATTTCAATGTTGCAATCAAAACGTTTGATTTCATCAAAAACGAAGAGGAACCGTGTGTTTACAAAAGGGTTAGTGGGAGCGCTGTCGTATTTCTCGAACTGTACGTGGACGACATCCTCCTGATAGGGAATGATATTCCCATGCTAACCTCGGTCAAGGTCTGGTTGTCAAAAAGGTTCTCCATGAAAGACCTTGGGGAAGCATCCTATATTTTGGGAATAAAGGTCTATAGAGATAGATCTAAAAGGATGCTTGGCCTATCACAGAAGATGTACATGGAGGAAGTGCTGAAAAGGTTCAGCATGGAAAATTCTAAAAGGGGTCGCTTACCCCTAAGGCATGGAATTAATCTTTCCAAGAAGATGTGCCCCAACACATCTGAAGAGATTCAACGCATGAGCAAGATCCCCTATGCATCAGCAATAGGGAGCCTCATGTATGCCATGCTATGTACATGACTTGATATAATACATGCTGTGAATGTCACGAGCATATGTCAATCAGATCCAGGCAAAAAGCACTGGATAGCTGTGAAGAACAGTCTTAAGTACTTGAGAAGAACTAAGGACATGTTCTTGGTCTTTGGGAGAAGATCAGAGTTGAAGGTAGAAGGATACACACATATTGATGATAGAAAGTCTACATCAGAATATGTGCAATGGTGGTTCAGTAAATTGGAAGAGTTCCAAACAACCGATCATTATAGATTCTACCTTAGAAGCTGAATGTTAAGCCGTCTCTAAGGGTGCAGTGGAAATCTTTTGGTTTAAAAGGTTCATTGCAGAGTTAGGTGTAATGTCATCAGATGTCATAACACTCTACTGCGATAACAAAGGCACCATAGCACTAGCTAAGGAGCCAAAGGTCTCACCAGAAATCGAAGTACATAGAGCGGCAGTTTAACCTAATAAGCGACTACCTCGAAAGAAAATAAGTAGAGGATCAGAGAGTAGACTCCACAGAAAATGTGGCGGACCCATTCACTAAGCAGCTAAGTCGACAGAAAACTGAATCGCATCTTGAGAAGATGGGGCTTAGGTTTATGGCTGATTGGCTTTAGTGCAAGTGGGAGATTGTTAGAAGTATGCCCTAGAAGCCAATCTGGCTAACACATTAATAATTCTGGGATATAATTTTGTACTTGACTTTATTATTATTGATTAATAAATGGGCATTCTTTTCATTCATATTGTTTATGTGTCTATGAATCGTCCAAGGAATTAATAAGATGATGATACATATTCTCAAGAGTTGAGAATTTGAGCCATGTATCATTGGTGATTAATTTCTAAATGCTCCTGATCAATGCATCATCACGAGGACGGTGATCGATCCGATCAGTGCACAGATCACTTTCCTTCTGGATGGACGAGACTTGAGTCCACAGTGTAGGGACACTGAAGTGATAGTGCAGGTGCTTGTTAGAGAACAAGGGTACTGAGCGTGACCAAGACAAGAAGTCACTTGGATGTCTATCCACTCGTCAGTGACTTGCTTGATGTTGCAGTAGTGTGACTGGTCCTTTGACCTGCGGTGCTTCGGCTACTCACAGTGAGGTTATTGTAGTTTGACTGCACACATACATGGTCTCTAGCCATATGGGTCCATGCAGTGTAGATTGGCTGCAGTAGGTTCACTGTAGGAGTAGGGTATGCACCTACAAGGAATCTATCGACCTTGATAGAAGAGGAGTGATCCTATGTGATTTGTTAGACTGAGTTCTAAGACCTTAGCCAGGGCAGTAATATAAAGTGGAGAAAGAGTTTTCCACTATCGAACTCGAGTCGAATAAATTTTGACATATGACAGACGATGGGGTTTGACGAGTTGTCCATGACCTCCGTCCTGTAGGGATCCATGATAGCAGGACTGTATCACATGGTAACTGCACCTAGAGGTTCATCTTTCTATTCTACTGGGTAGCCACTACATGCTGCTAGGTGTCACTGGTGGATGGTGGGACTCACAGGGATTATCTCGATGATCGATAAACCCTAATGAGTTGAGTTGGAATCGTTCCAACCCATTGAAAGGAGTTTTCAATGATATAGTGATAGAGATCACAATATATCTCACTACCAGTCAGAGTAGAACCTATGGGGTCACACATACTAGAAGTATTGACCGATCCGATGGTTGAAAAGTGATTATGAATCACAAGTAATCAATTTGATTGATATTCAGTTGAAGAAGGAACAAAGGGAATTAATTAATTGGACTTGAAACAAGAGTCCTACTTCGAGTAGGATTCCTAGAGTCCTAATTGGATTAGGACTGGGAATCCTAGTTGGAGTAGGACTGGGATTCCTACTTGGAATAGGATTCCTGCAATCCTAATGAGATTAGGAGTTTTGAATCAAAATTGGATTCCTACTTGGAGTAGGATTCCTAGAGTCCTAATCGGATTAGGACTTCGGATTCAAATAGAGTCCTAATTGGATTAGGACTAAAATTATATATGTCCTAATTTGGATTAGAGTTTCTTAAGTCACAATTAATTATTAATCTAATGAATCAATAAGACTCCTAATTGGATTAGGATTGAAGAGTTCAATTGAGTCAAAATTGATTTAAGTTCTAATTGGATTAGGACTTACCTAGATTAGATCCAAATTGGTTCACCCTTGGGCTAAGCCTAATTGGATTAGGGCTTGACCACATTAGGGCATTCCAATCCCTACCTAATATGGATTAGGGTTTACCATGAGGAAGGGGATAAGCCCCTCCCCTTTCCACGTGGAGAAGGGAGAAGAGACGGCGCCCCCTCTTAGGAAAGACATCAAGAACTCCTAAATGTTAGAAGCTCCACATGTCTATAAAAAGGGACTTGTGGGCGGCACCTAGGGCATAGAAGAAGTCCTCTTCCTCCTTGCCGTACGCCTCCCTCTCCTCTCCTCTTGGTTCAGCCGCAAGCAAAGGGAGAAGAAAAGTCCAAGAGTTGGCGTCCTCCTCCCCTTCCCTTCCTTCATCCAACGCAAGGAAGAAAAGAAGGCTGCGTGGGGATTCTTCTTCTTCCTCTTCTTCATCCTTCTTCTTCCTCCTCTCAAGCACAATCAAGGGTTGATTGAAAGAGAGGAAATCAGCCATCAAAAGAAGTCTTTGCAAGGGAGCTAGCACCCCGAGAAGATAAGAGAGCTTTGATCGGATCACTGCTTCGTGTGGATACCCGTAGAGGCCGGACACTTGAACGGCTTCAAGCAAACCTTCATCCTAGACCACGAACTTCAGTTTGCGGTGATCATCTACCCGCACAAGGTGAAGATCTGATCTTCCTAAAGGTTTAAAAAGTTTTAATTCTTATCTAACTACGAACGACTCATGAAACAACGTTCATGCGATGAACGTCGATCCCGCTTATGCCGATTCCGCTGCCATCTGAATTTTTTTTGAAATATCAGCGGCATGGGCGGGTTCCCAACAAATACTGTTCAAGGCTCTATTCAAGAATTGAAAGAAGAACACACTCAGCTCAATTGCTCCATCACTGCACTAAACAGTAAAATTGACAAGCTGATGGAAGAGCAAAAGGAAAGATCAGTCTGGATCTTCATCTTCAAAACCTTGAACCTAGACTGACCCTATACTGAAACTACCCTTAGCTTAGACTGACACCCATGTTTTTCAAAACATAACCTTGTACTAAGCTGAGTTTCATGTTTTTTTTTGGCACACTTGGTATACTGTCTGATACAAATTGATCTCAATTGTAATATTTTCGATTTATCAAGTGTACTTCATTTATCAAATGTAATGAATGCTTAAGAATTAAGAGTCGATGCTTTGAGGATGACACAGCAAAAGCTCTCTCCACGATTTGAAGTGTCGATCTAGAAAGAACATGAGTCAACCCCTGAGATACATGAGTCGACCCTTGTACTGCTGGGACCACAAAGGGAAGCTATGAACGATTTTTGTCTTCTTCTGTAACAGAAAAAGATTCTCATCATGAACAATTTTTGTCTTCTTCTATAACAGAAAAAGATTCTCATCAGAACGGAAAGAAAGGAATTCAAATCCCACCGAAGAATTTGTCTATAAATACGAGGGAACCTCAGAATGGAAACAACAAGAAAAGAAAAAAGATTCCATTGAAAACAAAAAGTTTCCACTGAGAAAAAGAGAAGAAAAGCTTAACAGTTCATCTTCCTCACCAGCACTGTAATCAGAAACTTTCTCTTGTGAGGAGATCAGTCAAAGTTTCTCACTGCATCATGAAGAGCTGCTGTTCAGACATTGGAACATCCTTCCACAGCAAACTACTTCATCGGCTTCAGCTTTTGCTTTCATTGATTTATGTTTTATATGCTCTGAAGCTTTAAGTTTTCAGTTACAACATTCTTTTAGTTGGATTAATTGGTTTGAAACTTGCAAAGGCTCTTCCAAGCCTTGATTGGAAGTTGTTGAATCAGGTGTATTCAGCAAGGGTGATAGGTTTGGTTGGTTCATCTCAAAACCAACTGGATTGTTTGTGAGCCCGGAAAAATAAACGGTGTAAAGTTTTTGATTGGTTTGTCTAAAAACCAACTGGGTTGTTTGTGATCCCGGAAAACAAAAGGTTTTCCGTTGGTTACCTGAAAAAACCAACTGGATTTTTGTTGCCCAGATAGACAACCCAAGAGGGGGGGGTGAATTGGGTTTTAAAATAATTTAGATATTTAAAACGTTGTGGATGACTAATTAAAACTATTGCAAGTTGTTTAATTAAATGCTATGTGCTGTGAGTGATAAGAGAGGAAGAAGAAGAGAGACAATCAAACACAAACACCAAGTTTTATAGTGGTTCGGAGCTAACCCTTGCTCCTACGTCCACTCCCCAAGTCTCACTTGGAAATTCACTATAACCCCCTTGGATTACAGCCGGTTGTCTTCCAAGCTTACAACCAAACTTGTTGTTTTACGAGCTCACAACGAACTCGGTCGGTTTTTCCAGGCTCACCGACTAGAACCACCCCGATTGTTTTCCCGGGATCACAATCAAACCCTTACACACGTTGGTTTTAATAACTAGGCTCACCAACTAACCTCTATACCCTTGATTCAATCTCCCGATTGAATCAAGCAAATACAAGTTGTAAATAAAATAGACAAACAGAAAACTAAGCTTCTCAAAAGCAGATGGAAAACAATATAATCTGAAAAGAAGTTTAGAAGCCCTCAAACGCTTTTAAGTTGGAGAAGAGGAATGGCTTCTTAAACTTCGGTCTCCTCTTGAATGTGTAGTCGACTTGAATGCAGGAGGAGCTTCTTTAATTGCTGGAAAGATGTAGGTGGATGCAGTAAATGCAGATCTTCCCTTTTTCTCGTTGAAGAACAAGTTGCAGAGTTGAATGCTTGAATACTTGGAGTGGAATGGTTGTTCTCTCCCTTGCTACAGTCCTCTGTGGCTATTTAAACCAACCCCCACGAAAACTAGCCGTTAGAGAGCTTTTTCTGCCCGTTCTGCACACTCTGTACAGTCTGACAATGTGTCCGTTGGTGGGTTGGAGTCGACTCGCGCGATCAGGAGTCGACTCGTCTGTAGCGGGAGTCGACTCATACTTTTCCGGAGTCGACTCTGCAACTGTTCCAGATTTGAATTAAAGTTGCCTTCGCGACTGGGAGTCGACTCGTCTTGACCTAGAGTCGACTCGCCAACTTCTGGAGCTGACTTGGCTTTCTCGGAGTCGGCTCATCCCATGAAGTCCGTGGACGTATTTTTGAATTTGGTCCACTCGAGTCGACTCGACTGTCCTGGGAGTCGACTCGGCACTCAGAGCCCAAACTCCCTATCTTCTGTCTTTTGGCTCGCCCAGTCTTGGAGTCGACTCGAGCTTCCTCGGAGTCGACTCGGCTCTCAGTTTCCGAAACTTGGTCTTCTGCCCTTTTGATGTGAAGCTACCTTGGAGTCGACTCTAGCTGTCTGGGAGTCGACTCGAATCTCAGAGGCAGTAACTTGGTCTTCTGTCTTCTTTGTGGTCGCGGAGTCTCGGAGTCGACTCGCGTAATGCGGGAGTCGACTCGAATCTCAGAGTCCAGAATCTGCCCTCTAACTTTTTCTTTGTGTACTGCTGAGAGTCGACTCTTGCTGTCTTTGGAGTCGACCTGCCAACCATCGGAGTCGACTCGCGTTCCACTGGAGTCGACTCGAATCTCAGACCCGAAAACTGCTCTCTGACTTTTTCTTTGTATTCCTCTTGGAGTCGACTCTTACTACCCTCGAGTCGACTCGGTGAACATCGGAGTCGACTCGCACACTTCGGGAGTCGACTCGTTGACAGGTTCTGAGTTGAAGCTTTCTGTTCGTCTGTCTGTTCTCAGTCGGAGTCGACTCGTACTGATCCGGAGTCGACTCGAGCTCGTGCCAGTGAACTTGATACGCTTGGAGTCGACTCGTGATACTCTGGAGTCGACTCGAGTCTCAGACTTTGGTTCAAGCTGACTTCTTAACTTATTCAAAAATTATGAACCAAGTCTTGAGACACTTAGACAAGATTTTCACTGAAACACTTAATTGAATTCATTAGTAAACAAGAAATATACTCAAATGCTTTGAGCTCATCAAAATCAAATAGGGTTTTAATCAATCACTCCACAATTTTTGATTATGAGCCCGAAAAACAATCAGCCTGTAATCTGCTGTGTTATAATGAAAATCTCAAGCTAGGCTTGAGGAGTGGATGTAGGTGCTGGAAGTACACCGAACCACTATAAACCTTGGTGTTTGTGATTGTGGTTTTTCTCTTCCTTTCCTCTGCATATTTCTTACTGCATTCCTAACTTTTATTTACTATCATATTTGTGCAATCTCATTTCCGCTGCTAAATCTATAAGATATTAGTAACTCATACTCTCCATATGTTTTAATGTTAATAATTTTTAAAAAAACCCAATTCACCTCCCCCTCTTGGGCTGCACCTCTGGGCAACACAAGCATATTCTACGTCGCTACCACCTAATTCGAGAGATCGTCGAACGAGGTGATATTGATCTTCAGAAGATTGACACAAAAAAAAAATATGGCTGACCCATTTACCAAAGTCCTCGGCATCAAAGAGTTCAACGAACACAAGTCGAAGATGGGTATTAGATACTGTGCCGATTGGCTTTAGGCTAAGTGGGAGTTGTTGAAAATTATATCCTAAAAGTCAATTGTCAGCATATTGATGATTGAATTTTCTAAATAAATTAATAAATTAATAAAGTGTTATTTGTTATTATTCATCATTTTATTGAACATCTTTAAATGAACTCTTATATGATGAAGTCCTTAGGACTTATTTTATGATAAAAGAGAATTTATCTTCAAGTCCTTAAACCTATTCGCGACCAAATGATATACTGTTACTAGGACGACAACATTATCGAGATTAGGTCATTGTGAGATATATACGTTGGTTGTCCTCTTAACCAAGAAGTACGGAGATACTGATATGTCACACAGGTGAAGTGTAGGAGTACATTTCATTGAACGTGACCAATTCCGGAACACTCTACTGTCGAGAGATGTTCCGAGTGGATATGGGTATAAGTTCCCTCAGACCTGAGATCACCACAGTGATTAGCAAGCAACTCACTGTACTTTAGTACCGGACTAGCAGAATTTTTAATTCTGGGACTGAAGGTTACTGGGTGCAGTCAAGTACTTGCGAAATCAGTGAGTGAGTCAAGATGGAATTGACCACTCCTGAAAATAGGAGATAATACTTTGTGTTCAATTTAGCAAAACCTTTGCCAGGATAATCCTTGTGAGGAGTCACGGGATTTCTAAAGTTGAATCACATCATGGATGCACTGATTACAGAGTTGACAGAACTCTAAGGTCATCCTGGCATTAGGAGTCAAAGGGATGAATTATACAGTAACCATAGTCTAGGGTTCCAAAATATTTGCTTCGCATATATTCGGCCAATCCAGACGTCAGGTACCATTGCTAGATGGTCACATCGATTAGTGCAGAAAGTCATTCCTGTACTATCGGCTTAGGTTCGAACCTATGAGGTCACATGCATATAAGTTTTCTAATTGATCAAAATAGCTGAAAGATGGTTGAGAATCATTCAGGGATAATTTGGTCAATTCGATTGGCAAATTATCTTATAAAATAATTAAAGTAATTATTGAAGAATTAATTAGTAAATAGATTACTAATAAACTCAATTTGATTAAGTAAATGGACTGAGGATGAGCCAAATTGAATTGGATTCAACTCTAGGCTCAATCAGGGTTTTTGACATAATTGGATTAGGTCTGAATCAAGAGGACTTAGGTTGACCAAATTAAATTAGATTAAATTTATGCTTAATTAGGGATTGACCTAATTGGATTAGGTTCAACCCAAGGTAATTGGACACTCCTAATTGTTAGGATTTAATTAAACTAAATGGGTTTGATCTGAAACTGTTCAGATCTTGAAATCCACATGTCACATATCCATGCATGGCGCCATAAATTGATTTTTAATATGATTAAAAATTAATTTAATTTATTTAATGGTGCCATGGGACATGTGGCACACATCAGGGACCTCCTTCATCATCAGATGGGGAGACATGGAGAGATAAATTCATAAAAAGAATTGGATAAGATCAAATTCTCTTTCTTCATGGCATATGTCATCCTTATCTCTATCTCACTTCTAATTAAGTTTGAATTTCGAATTGAAACACCACAAAATCACAACATGACTCCCTAATATGGTTGTGGGTATGGGAGATTGATTGTAATCGAAAGGATAAGGCACCATGATGAAGGGTTATGATGAGATCAAACACATCATGGCGCCATGCATTCAAATCGCCCAACTCCCTTTGAATTTGTTTTTTGAATTCAAATTCCACCAAATCAAGACCATCTTCTGATGGTTGGCATGGAAAAGGGAGGAGAGAGAGGAGGTGGGGCGACATTAAAAGGAGGTCTTCATCCTAGTGGCCGAACAGACCTAGAAAACCAAGGAAGAAAGGATAAGTTCATTAGATGAAATTCAGCCTTTCCTTATAGTCGACTTCATCTTCCTCAAAATCGATCTAGCCGTAGCTGATAGGGGTCCCCGATAAGAGCTTTAGATCAGATCTAAATCCTCTTCAATCCCTATAAACCATTCCTCCATATTCTTCCAAGAAGGCAGATCAAAGGTTGATAGTGTCAGGAAGATCAAATTTCAGCCTTAAGAAATTCTACGCAAGCTAGCACTTCCGCGAGATTGGATCACTCCAGGAGCTTTGCGTGGATTTTTCATAGAAGCTGTAAGGATCTGTTACATGCCGCAGAAAATTTTAAAAAAATTTCAGATCGCAACGGAAAGGCATGCAAGATCCCGTTCATCGTATGAACGTTTTTTTAAAACTTCGTAGATAGATTATGATTAATTTTTAAACTATTTATAAATCATTAAGAAGATCAGATCTTCACCTTGTGTGGATAAATGATCTCTGCAAATCTGATATACGTGGATTTATTGAAGCTCGATGGAAGCCGCACATGCTTCCGGCCTCTACGGATATCCACACAAAGTAGAGAACAGATCGAAGCTTTCGTATCTTTCCGGGGTGCTAGCTCCCTTGCAGAGATGCCTTTTGATGGCTGAGATCCTCTCCTTTGAATCAACTTTTGATTGCCTTGAGAGGAGGAAGAAGAAGGAAGAACCAAGGAATAAGATCTAAAAGCCTCTGCGCAGCCTTTTTCTTTTTCCTTGTTTTGGAACCAAGAGGAAGAAGGAGGAGGGCTGCCAAGGCTCTTCTTTCTCTTCTCTTGCTTGCGGCTCAAAGGAGGAATAGGAGAGGTGTTGCTCACTGCTGGAAGGAGGAGGAAAAAACCATAGGTCAGTACCCTGATGAGAGCACAAAAGTGCGATCTAAGTACCAATTAACTCAGCCTAATGCTAGCAAAATAATGATAAATGATAGGTGTTAACATTTGCATGATTAAATATTTTATCCTTAGCACTTATTATAATTTTTATCATTATTTTATATAAATTCATCTCTTTCCAGCTGCAGAACAGAGTCCATGACTCTTCTTCCGCGCACCCGAGCGACTTCCCATATTCTGCGATGCAACCCAAGCTTCCAGCCATCTGTAGTCAATTGACTTTGTGATTCCAAATCAGCATCATCCCAAGCGCCAGCATCAGTTGTTTTCCATCTTCACCATCCACGTTCCAGCGCATCCATCTTATCCTTCCATGAAGTCTCTCAGCATCTCGTGCGTCCCAGCTCCCGTGCACAATTTTAGGATTCTTTGCTGCATCCGTGAGCCAACTCTCCCGAGTTCCCAGCTTCCATGATCGCGATTCATCCGCGCTTCCCAGCATCTCCGCATCCCTCCGCGTTGCAACCCCCACGTTCGATTTTTCATCCTTCCATTCGCGAGCATCACTAGCAGTCCACCCGCATCCGAACACCATCGATCAATGTTCGCTCCTTCCGCGTTCGCTCCGCATTCTCACCCTCTGTGTCACAGATCCCAGCATCCCATGAAGCTTCCCAGCGTCCGACCCCTCATCCCGTGTTCGTGCGACCTCCCAGCATCCGCGTCTCATCCCCAGCAAAGATCCCGCTTCATCTCATGTTTACAGCATGTATTAGCTACGATCAATCGTCCGTGATCAACCTCCCAGCTCTCGGAATCCACGATCAGATCCCCCAGGCGATCGCAATCTTCCGGAGTCTCAGGTCCTAGTCATCCCGTCTGCCTCTTCCAGCATCTATTTCACGCACCCCCAGCTGATCACGTGCGATTCTCAGCATCCCGATTGATTTCCTTCCGGATTAGCATCCATCCGTTGATCTCCACTGCGAGAAATCAGGGAACATTGCTAGCCCTAGAGCTCTTGAACTATATGAGGTTCCTCTCTCGGCTGGGAAGAGGAGGAGATCTCATTTGAAAAAAAAACAGAGCTTCAGCCATTTTGAAAGAAAGAAAGAAAAAAAAAGGGGAAGAAACAGGGGAGGCCCTATTTTTCCAAAAAGAAAAGAAAAAAAAAATGAGAGGGAGGATAATGTTTTTAATGGAAGGCTAAAGTCCTAGGTGATGGTGAAAGTTAATCCTAGGTTCTTCGGTATTAAGCATGCTGAATTATTTTTTTTTAAAAAAAAATCATGGCTGAACCTGATCGAGTTGCCTACATACCCCTTCATAAGGGAGATCAAGCCATACGTAGTTCTTTTTAAGTTTTAAAATGCAGCGGAAGACAGCATTATCGAGATTAGGTCATTGTGTGACATATACGTTGGTTGTCCTCTTAACCAAGAAGTATGGAGACACTGGTATGCCACACAGGTGAAGTGTAGGAGTATATTTTACTGAACGTAACCAATTTCGGAACGCTCTACTGTCAAGAGATGTTCCAAGTGAATATAGGTATAAGTTTGGCCCTCTGACCTGAGACCGCAACCTATGACTAGCAAGCAACTCACTGTACTTTGGTACTAGACTACCTGAATTTTTAATTCAGTGACGGAAGGTCACTGGGTGCAGTCAAGTACTTGCGTAGTCAGTTGTGAGTCGAGATGGAATTGACCCCTCCTGAAAATAGGAGATAATGTCTTGTGATTAATTTAGCAAAATCTTGGCCATGGTAAATCCAGTGAGGAGTCACAGGATATCTAAAGTTAATCACATAATGAATGTACTAATTATAGGGGGTAATGAGCTCTAACTCATCCTGGCATTAGGAGTTAAAGGGATTGAATTATACAGTAACCATAGTTCAAGGTTCCAGAATATTTTCTTCGCATATATTCGGCCTATCCGGACGTCGGGTACCATTGCTAGATGGTCACATCGATTAGTATAAGAAGACGTTCCTATACTACCGGCTTAGGTTCGAACCTATGAGGTCACATGCATAGAAGTTTCTAGCTTGTTCAAATGGCTGATTGATGATTAAGAATCATTTAGAGATAATTTGGTCAATTCGATTGACAAATTATCCTAAGCAAAAGTTGCATTAAAATAATTATTGAATTATTGAAGGATTAATTAGCAATTAGATTGCTAATGAACTCAATTTGATTGAGTAATTGGGCTTAGATTGAGCCAAATTGAATAGGATTCAATTTGAGCTACATCAGGGTTTGACCTAATTGGATTGGGTTCAACCCAAGTAGATTGAGCTTGACCCAATTGATAGGACCTAACCCAATTGGATTAGGCTTTTCTAAATCAATTAAAAGAACTTATTTGATAAGAATTATGAGTCCAAATAATCAGAATTGGATAAGAAGAAGAATCCCTAAATTTTAGGAACCCATCCTTATCTTCTTGGAGAAGAATGACATCTTGATTTATCCCCAATATTTTCTATGCCTATCCTCTTTATTTTTGGCCAAAAATTGGCATGAGAAGAGAGGAGGCGAGGGGCTATATTTTCTATAAAAATGGGGCCTCAAATCTTCCTAAAAAGATTTAGATGATTTTTCTAATTTGTAGGGATTGCATGGTGCATGAAAAAGGGTGGTCTGCGACTGAACTTTGGATGCATGAATTCCTATCTTTTAGGGATCCAAAATGCACAAAATTTGGATATGTTTATCTACTCTTAGCTGCCAAATCATCAAAAATTTTTGAGGATTTTATCAGCCAAATTAATTGGCTAAATTAGGTGTGAGGCGTGGGAGGGGTCTTTTGGCCATAAAAGACCCCCATACCTAGGGTTCAAAATATACAATATTTAGATGTTTCAAAAAATTCTAGAAATTTTTTTTGAGGGCCTCCATCCCTTCTTCTCCTTCTTCCTCAAGTCCATCCTCCATCTTCTTGAAGAACAATCAAAGGTTGAGTGTTTAGAAGGAGAAAGCTTCAGCCATTGCAGCGTTCCTGCGCGAGCTAGCACTCCCGCGGAAGACGATCTACCTAAGGCTTCGCATGTACTTCTCATAGAGGCCATTCGTGTGCGTGGATGCGAAGTCAAGGATCAGATTCACAAGTTTCTTCCATCATAAAAGGTATTCATGCTATATTAATCTTTTATTTTGGAGTCAGGATCTAGGTCCGATTCTCCGAGGTTTTACCCTCCTTTGGGGCTCCTCACGGAGTTATCTCTAGAATTCATTCGATGGATATTCGGAAGATTAATTGAAATAGAGTGTTTATCTTTCAGATCTGATAGTTAATCATGCATAAAGTTTTAGCATAATTGTATAAATGATTCCGGCATAATCCTATGTATTTTTACAATGCTGATTTCTATATTTGATCTTGTAAGCATGCACGAATTAAATTGTTTGATTCGATTTTTTTGCTGCATTTTTGAAACTTAAAAAGAACTACGTATGGATTGATCTCCCTTGTGAAGGGGTACGTAGGCAACCTGATCAGGTTCAGCCATGCTTTTTTTTTTCAAAAAAAATCAGTATGCTTAACACCGAAGAACCTAGGATTCACTTTCAGTGGTATCAGAGCTAGGTTCGTGTTGAAACTTTTATGTTTTAATTCTTCCAATTAAATCTGAAATCATGAACATGCTTATATTAGATCTAAAGTATTTTTTATGATTGATTTAATTGCTGATTATGCATGATCAACTAGATCTGAAATTTTGAATGCATATGATGCATGTTTGTGTTAAGATTTGTAACATAAACAAATCTGAAATTATAATAATATTTAGATTAGATCTAAATAAAATTAATGATTCAATTGATCTCTAATTTTAAAGAACAAATCAGATCTGAAAATAAATAAAAAAATACATAAGATGTATGTTGTTTTGAATTAATTCATGAAGTTATGTATATGTGATACATGAACATGAATCATAAGGATTTAATCATGAATTAAATCTGATTACATATGATTAATTACAAATACTCGGATATGAAAATAAGATTTAAAAATTGAAAGATTGTAATTAATATGTAATTAAAAAGAAATATGCAATGATCAAAACTTTCATAAGTATACTTAATTGAGAATTAAGTGTTATGAAATAGAATTGTGACTCAACTAAATGAAATTGCATAATTCTTGGGGCATTTGGGTTAGCTCAAATCAAGTTTTTAGGATTGGGTTAGACCTAGGGTTAGAATCAAACATGGTCTAATTAAAGTTAATTGATCAAATCTAATTAAGTAGTAACTAGATTAGGTCAAATACAATAGTTGTAGATTGATCAATTTCATGTTTTTGATTAGACCAAGATGAAATTTGATTTAGGCTCAGAGGTAGAGCCCAAGTCATTTGAGTGATCAAATCAAAATTGATTAACCAGTTGGTGTCTAAGGTAAGTTTGGCAGACTTGACCGGTGGTTTTTAATTGGGAGCTACTCGCACTGATTTGTCTTTATCGAGTTAATGGCATATCCCTTCCACCGATCTCACTTACCTGGCCAACATGGTCAATCACATTTTGATTGGATCACTTAATGATTCGAGTTAGCCCATGCCTATAAAGAAAATTAGTTTGACTGATTTAGGTGCCTCCTTAACCGGTTTGAGTCTAATCTGATTTGGTGAATTTAGTGGGAGAAGTTAGACTAACCGAATCTTCTCATCTATCCTAATTATGAAATCCTCTAAAATTATTAGGTCCTTAAAATGAAATGGTTATGGAGAAAACTAGGTCATAGCCTTCCGTTAAGTTGGGTGATAATGGGTCCAATATTTTGATAATTATTGGAGGCGCGACACGCCTGGTACTTATCAAGCATTGGAATTGTCATTTAATATATGATGAGTTGAGTGTATCTTCAATAGGGGGTCCGGTGAGCCGAGCCACACTCGAGGTTGGTCGTTTATTAGTTGATTAAACTGAATCCTATCATTTAATGGTTGGACTTAACTGATGAGTTACGTACTGTTCGATGCAACGTTCGCAGCGAAATTCGAACGGAACGTCGTTCATCGTATGAACGCGCCTCAGATCGTAGAATTAAAAAAAATTTCTGGATCCAAATCCAGAAGATCTTTGAACTCATTAGGAAGGAAAGATTTGGATCTGAGGAGGGTTAATTAAGATTTATAAAACTAAAACAAAAATCAGAAGTTATTAATTTGAAGATCTGATCTTCAAAAATTCTGCAGGTGTAGAACACCGCAGCCTGATGATCTTTCTAGGTTTCTGATTAAGCCGCACACATGTCCAGCCTCTACAGGTATCCACACGAGGATTTAATCATCTGAGATAAGGTCTTACCGGAGTGCTAGCTCCTTGCAAAGACCTCTCATGACAATCATAAGATGTTGGAAGAAATCTGCAACATACCTCCTTGAAGAAGAACCCTTTCTACTTTGATCTTACTCGCAACGGAGGAAGAGGAAGGAGGAACCTTTGCGCATGGATCTTCCTTGCCTTGATGCCATGGAAGAAGAGGATGCAGAGGACCCCCTTGCTGCCGTGGAGAAGAAGGAAAAATGGGCTTGGGCGTGGAGGAAAGAACTCCTTCTTTCTTTGGGCGAGTTGATCTCTTCCTAGGTTCTTCTTCTTTCTTTCTTTCCAACACTTGGAAGAAGATGAACTTGATCTCCCTTGCTGCCGTGGGAAGAAGAGAGGAAGCCTCTTGCTGCCGTAGGAAGGAGAGGAGAAAAGAGAAAGGGAGGAGTGAAGAGGAATAGAAGAGAATTGATTCATAATGTCTTCCTTGCTACCTTTTTATAGATTGGGTTTAGGGCTTCTTCTAATCTTATTAGGAGTATGAGACTATAACCCACCCTTAGATTAATGCCAAGTGTCCAATCCTTATGCTCATAGATGCATAACATGTGTCCACTTAATTAATTGATTAATTTTCTAATCACATTAGGATTCCTAATCTCATTAGGAGAATTAATTAATTTGGAAGCATGCATCCTACGACGCCATGTGGACTTTAAAGTCCGCATAGTATGAACACGACTTAAGTCATATTCATCTTACGACAACATGTGGTCTTAAAAATCCGCACAAACCTTGGTTTAATCAAATTGACCCAATCATGAACCCAAATCAATTTGGGTCGAACCCAATTTGATTTGGCTCATTAAATTAGCCCAATTGCAATCCAATTGCAATCAATTCCACTTAATTCTTCTTTCATTAACTCATTAATACTTAGTGGGTTAATTCAATCACCAATCATATTGATAACTGATTTATATTGTGATTCCAAATCACAATTATGATAGTCTGATTAATTAAATCCTCTATGCGTGTGACCCTGTAGGTTCTAGTCTGACTGATAGTGAGACATATTGAGATCTCCATCTCAATATCACTGAAACTTCTTTCAGTGGACTGAAACGATTTCAGTTCTACTCTCAGGGTTCACTGATCACCAAGTGAATACCTTTGAGTCTCACAATCCACTAGTGACACCTAGCAGTATGTGGTGGCAATCCGGCAGAATGGAATGTCTGAATCTCTAGGTGCAGTTAGCGTATGATACAGTCCCTCTATCATGGATCCCGACATGACGGAGGTTATGGATATCTCGTCAAACCCCATCGTCCGTCATATGTCAAATTTATATGACTTCTAGTTTGAGATATGGAAAACTCTTTTTCCAAAATACCTGGCCAGGAATTTATCGAACTCAGTCTCATAAATCACATAGGATCACTCCTAATCTATCAAGATCGATAGATCCCATCTAGATGCAACCCTATTCCAAAATGAACCTACTGTAGCCAATCCGCACTACAAGGACCCAAATGGCTAGGGCCCAAGTTCACATACTCGTCAAACTATAGCAACCTTACAGTGAATAGCTGAGGCATCGTAGGTTAAAGAACCAGTCATACAACTGCAGCATAAGTAGTCATTGACGAGTGGATAGACATCCATATGACTACTATCTTTGGTCACGCTTAGTACATTGTTTTCTAACAAGCACTTGTATAATCACTCCAGTGTCTTTACACCATGGACTCGAGACTCGTCCATCTAACTAAGTGATCTGTGCACTAATCTCAGCAAATCAATCACCGTCCCTCGTGATGGATCCATCGATCAAGAGCATTTAGAAATTAATCCCTAATGACACATGCCTCAAATTCTCAACTTCTTGAGAATATGTGTCATCATCTATTAAATTTTTGGACGATTTATGGACACATACAAATATGAATGAAAAACAAATTGCCCAATCTTATTTATTAATAAGTGTCAAATTACAAATTTATGCCTCGAATTATAAATATGCGTCAACCACATTGGCTTATAGGGCATACTTCTAACAATCTTCCACTTGCACTAAAGCCAATCAGACAAGTATTTAAGTCTCATTTTTTCAAGATGGACTTCTAATTTCTTCTGACTCAGCTGCTTAGTGAATGGGTCCGCCACGTTATCAGTGGAGTCTACTCTCTGCACCTCTACATATTTCTTTTCGAGGTAGTCGCGAATTAGATAAAATCGCTGCTCTATGTGCTTGGACTTATGGTGAGACCTCGGCTCCTTAGCCAGTGTTATGGCACCGTTGTTGTTGCAGAAAAGGATTATGGCATCTGACGACATGACTCCTAGCTCTTCGACAAACTTCTTGTATCAGAATGCTTTCTTTGCAGCATCCGATGTAGCAATGTACTCTGCTTCCATGGTAGAATTTGCAATAATCGGTTGCTTGGAACTCTTTCAATTTATCGATTCTCTATTGCATAAGAATACATATACTGATGTAGACTTTCTATCCTCAGGGTCAGCATGAAGTCTGAATCAGTATATCTTTCTACCTTTAATTCTGTGCCTCCCCCAAAGACTAAAAATATATCCTTAGTCCTTCTCAAATACTTAAGGATATTTTTCACAGCTATCCAGTGCTCCTTGCCTGGATTTGACTGATATCTGCTCGTGACACTCACAGCATGTGCTATATCAGGTCGAGTACATAGCATGGCATATATGAGGCTCCCTATTGCCGATGCATAAGGGATCCTACTCATGCGTTGAATCTCTTCAGATGTTTTGGGGCACATCTTTTTGGAGAGATTTATCCCATGCCTTAGGGGTAACAATCCCCTCTTAGAGTTTTCGAACCTTTTCAGCACTTCCTCTATGTACATTTTCTGTGATAGACCAAACATCCTCTTAGATCTATCTCTATAGATCTTAATCCCCAAAATATAAGATGCTTCACCTAGGTCTTTCTTGGAGAACTTCTTAGATAGCTATAACTTGACCGATGTGAGCATGGGAATATCATTCCCAATTAGGAGTATATAATCCATGTACAATACGAGGAATACTATAGCCCTCCCACTGACTTTTTTGTATACACATGGTTACTCTTCGTTCTTGATGAAATCAAACGATTTGATCACATCATCAAAATGAGTGTTCTAACTTTGAGATGCTTGCTTTAGTCCATAAATGGATCTTTGCAGTTTGCAGACCTTGTGATCACCATCACTAGAAGTGAAATTCTGAGGCTGTTCCATATAGATATCTTCCTCAAGATATCCATTAAGAAAAGCAGTTTTTACTTTCATCTGCCATATCTCATAGTCATGATAAGCTGCAATGGCAAACAACATTCGAATGGACTTCAACATGGCTACCGGTGAAAAAGTATTCTGATAGTCAATGCCTTCGCGCTGACTATAACCTTTTGCCACCAACCTTGCCTTATAGGTCTCTACCTTTCCAACCCAACCTATTTTTCTTTTATAGATCTATTTACACCCAATAGGTACTATACCCTCAGGCGGATCTACTAAGGTCCATACTTGGTTGGAATGCATGGAGTCTATTTCTGACTTCATTGTATCCGTCCATTTTTTAAAGTCGATGTCTAACATCACTTCATTGTAGGTCTTGGGATCGTCACTATGATCTCTTTCTCCCATGAGGAACTCTGATAAGTGCTGACTAATCTATAATTTAATATTCTTTTTCCAGCGCTTATCAATGTTCTTAAATGGATAACTACTTAT
This sequence comes from Phoenix dactylifera, assembly GCF_009389715.1. Lineage (NCBI taxonomy): Eukaryota > Viridiplantae > Streptophyta > Magnoliopsida > Arecales > Arecaceae > Phoenix > Phoenix dactylifera. Next base: position 92,135 of record NW_024068155.1, read on the forward strand.
TTCACCATAAAATTAAACAATCTTTGAAATAAATTTAAAATATGGTAAGAAGTAAATAATTCACATGTCCCCACCTTCCAAGCGTACCAGCCGGCATGTCTCAGTTCAATAACATTGGGTTTGAGCCTAATGCCCAGCTGCCATGCATGCATCCAACTTCAGCCATCCGGATTGAGATCAAGTACTGTCCACTGTCCGTGGCTCCCCAAGCAATCCAACGGTTCAGAAATTTTCGTCTTCGCATCATGTTTCCAAACCAAGCGAAACGGGGAGATTTTTTTAAATCCACACGGCTGCCTATGTTCACGTCAAAACAGAGCAAGAAAAAAATCCATTCTCCTTCACAGCACTGAAATAGGGGAAACTTCTTCCCAAATTGTCTAGCCGTTCTTCCATTCCGTCTGCGTATCAGCCCGCGTGCCAGATCCATCTATGAGGCATCTTCATCCCCGGGTATTCCGCCATCAGCTGCGTGCAGCCAGCATCCCAGACCATCTGCTCGTTCTAGCGTGTTCACAGCAGCAGAATAGCAGCCCCACCTCCCGCGGACGATCCTCTACTTCTATTCTCTCCATGATGCATCCAAGATCCCGGCATTTCAGCCTCTCCCGTTGTCCATGATGCATCCAGATCCACCTCCCGTAACTCCAGCACCCCAGCGAAGCTGTGAGAGTCTTTCCAAATTTCCTCACGCATCCGTTTCTTCTTCAGCCAGCATCCCGGACGACCCAATCCCAGCCGCATCATCCTCTTCCGCGTGCGACCCGAATGATCGCCTCCTCCCAGCGATCCCGCAGCACCCTCCATTCCGGATCTGCTCCTCTCAGTGTCTTAGCCTCCTCTAGCCATCTGCGATCCATCCCGGCCGCCCATGATTCTCCCCCAGATTTCAGCAGCCCGTGAGTATAAGAGAGGAGGGGAGGCCATCGGTTGAAGAGGGGGGCTGCACAGAAGGATTTTCAGAAGCAATCCTGAGGGGGAGATCGATGATCCTAGCGTGGAGCAGCATCTCAACAAATCGACCAACGTTGCCGAGCATCATGAGCGGCTAAACATCTAGTCTAGGGCTGGATGAAGCCCTAGCAATGTATCAAGGCATTTGTAGTTCTTACTCTTTTATTTTTTTTGGAGCTTGTTTAAATTCTAATTCTCAATGAAAAATCCTTCTATGATGTTTAAACTTTGAGCATGCTATTTACTATTCATGTTTGTTAAAGTAGTCTAAGATGATCCATGCCTAGGAAGATGACATGTACTGCACTCTAAGTTAGCATAATTAGGTAGACACTTCTTGTTATACCTAAGATGATCTTCCTAAAACTCCTTATGATTTTATTTTAAAAGGCTTGTAGCCAATTTGCATGCCTCTCCAAAAGATAAAAAAAAATTAAGAATACAAACCCTGATGCAATGCTATGTGGTGGACTCCAAACCCTAGATTCATTTACTCTGATAAATTCTAATTCATACTAATAGATTAATTTAGTTAAATCAAGTTAGCAAACTCTTCTTCTTGATTTATTTTTAAAGAAAAATAACTTATTCTCCAATTTCTGTGGACCGACACCCGTAATCACTATCCTGTAGGATACGTGCTATTGCATGGTTTACTTTTGAAATTGAAAGAATTGATCAATTTTTGGCGCCGTTGCCGGGGTTTGCTAGCATAGTTGTTTTTCTCTTCATAAAATATATATATATATATATAATAAAATAAAAATATTTTCTATTGTTGTTACTTTTCTTATCTCTTTTTTTCTCTTACTAATTTTTGATTTTTCTTTTGGTATTATTTGATCAAGAATCGAAGAGGAAATCTGGAACGATCAAAAAGGGAACTACTGGAAAAGGAGTGCTGTAGAAGTTTGCCTGGAAAAAAAAATTGCTGGAAAAATTTCCTTTGGTAACCTCTGAACCTTTATTATTAAAATTGATTTCCAATTAGCTTGAAATTTTGTAGTGATTGTTTGATTTTAATTTCAGCAAAAGTGTGAATGCATGCTTGATACACATACACCAATTAATCCGCACATAGTAAGGGCAATCACCCCAACAAGATAAGAACTAGATTTCATCACCAGATTCTTGCCCAAATCAGATGAACCAATTCGCACATAGCTATCACTTTAATTAAAATCAATTAGACGTTGGCCCCTAGGGACATTCGAGCTCAATAGGATGAAGATCACCGAAAGTTGCACCAATTTCGCTCTGTGGCTCAGTTGATGTCTAGGCAAGCTTTGTCCCTATAAGGGAGACAGTTCATCTGTTTGAGGCAAGTGGTTTTTAAGTAGGACCTTTGCAAATGCATCATGACCCCCCCACTTACTTGGGAGCTTACCTGGTCAACTCAGTTCATTAGACCGGATTGGAGGCTTAGGTGCCCTCTTCAAACTAGTTAGGAGCTATCTAGTGACTTTAGGGCAAATACAAGGATTTGATGTATTTTTTTGCATGCTTGACTGATCAAGTACTAGTTTATGCAAGGAAGTCGTTCTAGAGTATGTGACTTATTACCTTTTGACCCTGAAATAGAACAGGCCCTTAGAAATATTCGAGCTGAGATCAGAACATTAGAATCATTCCCATCTCCTAAGATGGCTGAAGAACAATCCAAACTCCTAAGGAAGTACTTTACTCCCACCATTTACACTTCTCCATCTTGCATTCGATTACCTGAGTTAGCAGCTGTACAATATGAAATAAAGTCTAGTGTGATCCAAATGCTCTCATCTTTTTATGGGCTCACCAACGAAGACCCATATAAACACTTAGATGAATTTCTTGAGATTTGCACCACTGTCAAGATCTAGAACTTCACTGATGATGCTCTGAAACTTAGATTATTCCCCTTCTCCCTTAAAGATAGAGCCAAGTAATGGCTGAATTCTTTAGAAGCCAATTCAATTCGTTCCTGGGATCAAATGCAACAAGAATTTCTTAAAAAATACTTTTCTATAGGAAGAACGAACCAATTTAGGCGTGCCATCACAAGCTTCTCCCAAACTGAGGGAGAAGAATTTCATGAAACTTGGAAGAGATTTCGGGACCTAATCCGTAAATGCCCACATCATTAAATACCTAAATGGCAGCTAGTGCAATGTTTCTATGACGGATTGACTGAACGAAACCGTCAGATGATCGATGCTGCATGCAGGGGGGCTTTTATGCTTCAAAATGAGCATGAAGCATGACAATTATTTGAAAATCTCAACGAAAACTCACTCCACCATGCTTCCTGTTCTCGTCAAGCACTCTCGAGTTTCCAAAGAAAAGGGACCATTTGTGAAATAAGTCATTCTATGGACCTGTCTAGTAAGGTAGATGCATTGTCCCATAAGATTGACCAATTGATGATAGGAGGATATATCGTTAGCTCTTCCCAAGCACAAGTGTGTGCTATCTGTTCTAGCCCATCGCATCCTATTCATGAGTGCCCCTCAGCACCCCAATTTTCCGAACTCGTGCAAGAATACATCAATGCTGCTCAAACACAGCCCAGACCGGATAATGACCCATTTTTCAATACCTATAACCCGGGATGGCGGAATCATCCAAATTTTTTTTGGAAGCAGCAAGCTTTGAATACTGCCAAACCCTACTTCCAAAATTTTCAAAACCCTCAGAATTTTCATCTCTACCGTCCCTCAACTCAATTTCAACATCCTCCTCCTACAACCCAAACAAATACAACCTCTGAGGAGAAAGTGTTGACTGCCGATCATTAGGTAAATGCCCGTGAGTCCCGACATCCACAAGTGACACCTAGCAGTATGTAGTGACAACCCAGTAGAATAGAATAATAAACCTCTAGGTGCAGTTATCGTATGATACAGTCCTACTATCGTGGATCCCTACAGGACGGAGGTCATGGACAACTCGTCAAACCCTATCGTCTGTCATATGTCAAGATTTATTCGACTTAAGTTCGAGAGTAGAAAACTCTTTCTCCACTATTTTTACTGCCCCGGCCAAGGTCTTATGAACTCAGTCTTATAAATCACATAGGATCTCTCCTTATCTATCAAGGTCGATAGATTCTATATAGGTGCATACCCTACTCCTACAGTGAACCTACTGCAGCCAATCTACACTGCATTGACCCATATGTCTAGAGACCATGTATATGTGCAATCAAACTACAATAACCTCACTGTAAGTAGCCGAAGCACTGCAGGTCAAAGGACCAGTCACACTACTGCAACATGAAGCAAGTCACTGACGAGTGGATAGACATCCAAGTGACTTCTTGTCTTGGTCACGCTCAGTACCCTTATTCTCTAACAAGCACCTGCACTATTACTTCAGTGTCCCTACACTGTGGACTTGAGTCTCGTCCATCTATAAGGAAAGCGATCTATGCACTGATCTTATCAGATCGATCACCATCCTCGTGATGATCCATTGATCAAAAGCATTTAGAAATTAATCACTAATGACACATAGCTCAAATTTTCAACTCTTGAAAATATGCGTCATCATCTTATTAATTTTTTGGACGATTCATGGACACATAAGAACATGAATGAAAAGAATGCCCAACTTAATAAATTCATAATAAGGTCAAGTACAAATTTATATCTCAGAATAAAATAATGCATCAGCCAAATTGGCTTCTAGGACATACTTCTAACAATCTCCCACTTGCACTAAAGCCAATCAGCCAAAAACCTAAAGCCCCATCTTCTCAAGATGCGCTTCAGTTTTCTGCCGACTTAGCTGCTTAGTCAATGGGTCCACCACATTTTCTGTGGAGTCTACTCTCTGATTTTCTACTTATTTCTTTTCGAGGTAATCGCTTATTAGGTTAAACCGCCGCTCTATGTGCTTCAGCTTCTGGTGAGACCTTGACTCTTTAGCTAGTGCTATGGTGCCTTTGTTATCGTAGTTGAGTGTTATGGCATCTGATGACATTACACCTAACTCAGCAATGAACTTCTTAAACCAGAAGGTTTCCTCTGCACCCTTAGATACGGCTTAACATTCAGCTTCTAAGGTAGAATCTATAATGATCGGTTGTTTGGAACTCTTCCAATTTACTGAACCATCATTGCACATATTCTGATGTAGACTTTCTATCATCAATATGTGTGCATCCTTCTACCTTCAACTCTGATATTCTTCCAAAGATCAAGAACATGTCCTTTAGTTCTTCTCAAGTACTTAAGACTGTTCTTTATATCTATCCAGTGCTTCTTGCCTGGATTTGACTGATATATGCTCGTGACACTCACAGCATATACTATATCATATCATGTACATAGCATGGTATACATGAGGCTCCCTATAGCTGAAGCATAAGGGATCTTGCTCATTCGCTGAATCTCTTCAGATGTGTTGGGGCACATCTTCTTGAAGAGATTTATCCCATACCTAAGGGATAATAATCCCCTTTTAGAGGTTTCCATGCCAAACCTCTTCAGCACTTCCTCTATGTAATATTCTATGACAGGACAAGCATCCTTATAGATCTATCTCTATAGACCTTAATTCTCAAAATATAGGATGCTTTTCCAAAGTCTTTTATGGAGAAATCCTTAGACAACTATACCTTGACCTAAGTTAGCTTGGGAACACCATTTCCAATTGGAAGAATATCATCCATGTACAACACGAGGAATACAATAGCCCTCCCACTAACCCTTCTTATAAACACATGGTTCCTCTTCATTCTTGATGAAATCAAACGATTTGATTACATCGTTGAAACGAGTATTCCAACTCCGAGATGCTTGCTTTAGTCCATAGAAGGACCTTTGCAGTTTGCAGACCTTGTGATCACCATCACAATATCTCATAATCATATTATGCTGCAATATCAAGCAATATTCGAATAGACTTCAGCATGACTACAGGTGAAAAAGTATCCTGATATTCAGTGCCTTCGCACTGACTATAACCTTTTGCCATTAGCCTTGCCTTATAGGACTCTACCTAGCCATCCGAATTTAATTTTCTCTTGTAGATCTATTTACACCCAATAGGTACTATACCTTCTGGTGAATCTACTAAGGTTCAGACTTGGTTGGAATGCATGGAGTCCAACTCTGACTTCATTGCTTCCAGCCATCTTTCGAAATCGATGTCTAACATCGCCTCATTGTAGGTATTGGGATCCTTACCTTGATCTCTATCTCCCATGAGGAACACTTCCTCTACATCCTCTGTAAGCATACCTAAGTACCTTTCAGGCGGATGGAAGATCCTACTAGATTTACGAGGTGGAGGAGGTACTACGTGTACTGGCTTAATATGAATAGGTTCTATAAGCACAATGGCTCGTTACTTTTCAGTGACTTTCTCTTAGAGCTTATTTTTCCTCCTACTGTCTCTATCAAGGATAAACTATTTCCATGAAGATAGCATGTCGACTCACAAACACTTTGTGATCCTTTGGGACGTAAAAATTGTATCCTAATAACTCTTTTAGGATATCTAATAAAATAAGCATTAATTATCCTATCCTCTAACTTGTCCGCCTGTTGTCGCTTGACGTGGGCTGGACATCCCCAAATCTTGAGATGACCAAGACTCGGCTTCTTACCATGCCATATCTCATACGGTGTGGTAGGAACAGACTTAGAGGAAACACTATTCAATATGTAAATAGCTGAAAATAGGGCATCTATCTAAAGAAACAAGGGTAAATCAGTGAATAGAGTCTGATTCCTCCTCTCTGACACTCCGTTGATCTGAGGTGTACCAGGAGGAGTCCATTATGAAACTATACTATTCTCGTTGAGATAATCACGAAACTCTCCACTAAGGTATTCACCTCCTCGATTTGATCGAAGAATCTTAATGAGTTTTTCTATTTATTTTTCTACTTCATATCTTAACTCTTTGAACCTTTCAAAAGTTTCAGATTTGTGGATCATACACATATCCATACCGTGAGTAATCATCGGTTAATAAAGTAAAAATTACAACCCCTAGCCTGCACATCGAATGGGCTACACACATCAGTGTGTACTAGGGTAGGTATTTTAGTAGACCTCCCTGTGACCTACAAAGGATAATTTGGCCATCTTTCCTTGAAGGCAGAATTCACAAATCGAATATGACTCGAAAGTCAATGAGCCCAAAAGCTCATGTTTCTCCAATTTGTTTATTCTATCTTCTCCTATATGGCCAAGCCTGAGGTGCTACAAATACTTTAGATTTATCTCATTTCTGGATCTATTAGATCCTATGGTATTTACTGTTTGCTCAAATACATTCACAGATACATCCATATGTATGTGATAGAGACTGTCAATCGTAAAACCACGTTGAACCGATTTATTTCTCAAATAAATGGAATAGTAGTCTTATAAAAATCTTTCTGTGCTAAACAAGATACATAAATCAAATTTCTGTTAACAATAGGTAACAATCCCTAAGTATCCTGAGCATTTCTGACATACCTTCTGAAGGTTTGTCACCCTTCATGTTCTTTATGCTTCTCATGTATGTAGGATAGTTCCTTTTCCAATGGCCGTCCATTATGCAATGGAAACACTTTTCCTTGCAATTGGCCTTTTTCTTGGAACTTCCTTACTTGGCTTCTTGTCCTTTTTCTGCTTCTTTGCAGGCTTCTTTTTCTTCCAGATAGACTCTCTCTTGGAAGTAGAAACCAACTCGACAGCGAGAAAGGGATTGAATTATACAGTAACCATAGTTCAGGATTCCAGAATATTTGCTTCGCATATATTCGGCCTATCCGAATATCGGGTACCATTGCTAGATGGTCACATCAATTAGTGTAGAAAGTCATTCCTATACTACCGGCTTAGGTTCGAACCTATGAGGTCACATGCATAGAAGATTTCTGATTGATCAAGAAGGCTGATGAATGTTTAAGAATCATTCAGGGGTAATTTGGTCAATTCGATTGGCAAATTATCTTATAAAATAATTAAAGTAATTATCGGAGCATTAATTAGTAATTAGATTGCTAATGAACTCAATTGGATTGAGTAATTAGACTAAGGATGAGCCAAATTGAATTAGATTCAATTCTGGGCTCAATCAGGGTTTTTGACCTGATTGGATTAGGTCTGAATCAAGAGGACTTAGGTTGACCAAATTAAATTAGATTAAATTTGTGCTTAATTAGGGATTGACCTAATTGGATTAGGTTCAACCCATGATAATTGGATCATTCTAATTATTAGGATTTAATTAAATTAAATAGGTTTGATCTGAAACTGTTCGAATCTTGAAATCCACTTGTCACATATCCATGCATGGTGCCATAAATTAATTTTTAATATGATTAAAAATTAATTTAATTTATTTAATGGTGCCATGGGACACTTGGCAACATCAGGGACCTCTTTCATCATTAGATGGATCGAAATGGAGAGATAAATTTATGAAAAGAATTGGATAAGATCAAATTCTCTCTCTTCATGACATATGTCATTCTTATCTTTATCTCACTTCTAATTAAGGTTGAATTTTGAATTTAATCACCACAAAATCACCACGTGGCCCTCTAATCTGATTGGGGGCATGGAAATTTCGAAATTGAAAGAGGGAAGTGGCAACATGATGAATGGTTTAGATTAGATCAAGCTTCATCATGTAATGGCACATGAACTTGAATTTTGAATTCAAAATTCAAAACCCCACAAAATTCTCCACAAATATGGGATGGTTGGCATAAAGTTAGAGGGGATAGCAACATTAAAAGGACCTCCATCAGCTGGTGGTCGAATTCAAGTAAAAAAGAGAGAAAAAGAAGAAAAAAAAAGGGAAAAGAAAAGAGAGGAACCCTAGTTCATGCATGGAAAAATTCTACATTCAATCTAGCTGACTTCTTCCTCCTCTAAGTCCATCGCGCCATTAGTGTTAGGGGTCCCTGATAAGAGTTTTTAGATCAGATCTAAGTCCTCTTCAATCCCTATAAACCTTTCCTCCAAGTTCTTCCAAGAAGGCGGATCAAAAGTAGATAGCGTTGGGAAGATCAAATTTGAGCCTCAAGAAATTCTGCGTAAGCTAGCACTTTCGCAGGATTGGATCTCTTCAGGAACTTCGCGTGTACTTCTCGTAGAGGACATTCGTGTGCATGGCTGCGAAGTCAAGGATCAGATCCATAACTTTCATCCATCATAAAAGGTATTAATCTAGCATTAATCATTTATTATGGTGTCAAGATCTAGGTCCGATTCCCCGAGGTTTTACCCTTTTTTGGGCTCCTCACGGAGATATCTCCAGAATCCATTCGATGGATATTCGGAGATTAATTGGAATAGAGTTCTTAAGTTTCAGATCTGATAGTTAATCATGCATGAAAGTTTTAGCATAATTGTTTAAATGATTCCGGCATAATCCTATGTGTTCTTAAGGTGCTGATTTCTAGATTTGATCTTGTAAGCATGCATGAATTAAATTGTTTGATTCGGTTTTTCCGCTGCATTTTTGAAACTTAAAAAGAACTACGTATGGCTTGATTCCCCTTATGAAGAGGTACGTAGGCAACCCGATCAGGTTCAGCCATAGTTTTTTTTAAAAAAAAAATCAGCGTGCTTAACACCGAAGAACCTAGGATTCACTTTCAGTGGTATCAGAGCAAAGGTCCAAGAGTTGTGATCGATCTTCGGAAACTCTCACGCGTGATCATGTGACGAAGCGTGGCTCTCCATCCGGAGGCGTATAGAGATGCGTGCTCTGATAGGTATACATGGGTGTCATCCTATTTTTAATAGGACCGAACCCATGTAGGAGTGGAGACTCCCCCTAACAGTGGTATCAGAGCCAGGTTCATATTTAAACTTTTATGTTTTAATTTTTGTAATTAAATCTAAAATCATGAGCATGCTTAGATTAGATCTAAAGTATTTTTATGATTGATTTAATTGCTGATTATGCATGATTAAGTAGATCTGAAATTTTGGATGCATATGATGCATATTTGTATTAGGATTAGTAACATGAATAAATCTGAAATCATAATATTGTTTAGATTAGATCTAAACAAAATTTATGATTTATATGATCTCTGATTTTAATGAACAAATTAGATCTTGAGGATGATAGTGTTATTTTGATGATTAACAAGCAATTATCTAGAGCATGCTATAAGTTAAATTGATACTTCATTTATAAGTTCATTACTCTCAGTATATTTGTTTAATTGAAAATGGATAAATGGCCTTGTTCATTTGGATGAATCTAACCTTGAGAATGCAGCAAAGTGTGGTTTGAGTCGACCCATAGGTTGATTGGGTCGACCCCGGCACATCAAGAAGTCATCTGGCACACTCCTGCAAAAATGGCACAAATGAACAGTGAGTTGGGTCGACCCAAGGTAAGCATGAGTCGACCCAACCTTGAAGAACCTCAAAAACACAACTGAAGAATGCTCTCTGGATTTACTGAGAGGGTCGACCCAAACAGTGGTTGAGTCGACCCAAACCCTGAGAGGGTCGACCCAAAGGCAAGACAGAAAGATAGACAGAAATTGGATCTCTGGAATTACTGAGAGGGTCGACCCAAGAAGAAGTTGAGTCGACCCAAGTGGACTTTGAGTCGACCCAAAGAATGGTTGGGTCGACCCATGGGAAGGAAGGCTGAAATTGAAGTTTCTGTGGTTTCTGAGAGGGTCGACCCAAGGAATGTTTGAGTCGACCCAAGGCAAAGTTGGGCCGACCCAAGGACAGGTTGAGCCGACCCAAACACGGGCTGAACATAACGGCTAGTTGTGCAGAAATGCTTTTTGGACTCCCAACGGCTATAAACGGCTAGTTTCTTCAATCCAACGGTCAGAAAGGACTATTTGGAGGTTGGAGAAGTATTTAAGAGGGAGTATTCATCAGAGGAAGCAAGCTTTTGGGAAAATACATCAAGTGCATTCAAGAGAGAACCCTAGCAAGGCAAGCTTCATCCAAGTGCTTCATTCAAGAGTCAAAAGAAAGGGGTTGAGCAGATTCAAAGAGTCATCAAGAGCTCCATCCTCCCTTGAAGAGTGAAGCATCCTTGACAAAGAAGAGCAAAGCGACTTCAAAGCGATAAATATTTTCTAACTCTTCTTTGTAGTTCATATTGTTTTATATGCTCATTTAGGAGTTTGAATCTTTTCTTTTTATTTGTTAAACACTTTGTAAAGGTTCGTTGGTGAGCCCGCAAAACCAACAAAGGTTTTTGGTGAACCCAGAAAACCAAGTGTATACGTTCGTTGGTGAGCCCGCAAAACCAACAAAGATTTTTGGTGAACCCGGAAAACCAAGTGTATAGGTTCGTTGGTGAGCCCGTAAAACCAACAAAGGTTTTTGGATTGTGAGCCCGGAAAATAATCCAACTGTAATCCGCGGGATTATAGTGAATTCCCAAGGAGACGCTTGGGGAGTGGACGTAGGTGCTAAGGAGAGCACCGAACCACTATATATTGTTGTGTTTGTGTTGTGCTTGTGCTTACGTTTATTCTTGCATCATCTTCTATCTTTGCACTAGTTTAAATCATTCAAATAGTTTAAGGAAGCATCCACCGCACTTAATTAAGAAAACGTTTAAAGCACCAAAATTTAGAAGAAACCAATTCACCCCCCCCCCCTCTTGGCTTGTCACCTTGGGCAACAAGTGGTATCAGAGCAAGGTGCTCTAATAGTACTCATTGATCTCACAATCAAGAGTTAAAGATCATGACAACCCAAGTGGGATATTCTATGAGTGAGGGACAATTAATTGATAGACCTCCACTATTTGATGGTATAAACTACACATATTGGAAAGCACGCATGCGCATTTTCATTCAAGCACATGACTACGATTTATGGAGTATCATAGTCAATGGGCTACACACAAACACTAATCATGATAAAGAAAGGGCTCAGCAAAATGCAAAAGCCATGAATATTCTATATTGTGCATTGGATGATAGTGAACTTAATAGCATATCTTTTTGCATAACTGCTAAGGAAATATGGAATATGCTTGAAGTTAAATATAAATGCACTAACGTTTCTAGTGAATTTGAAACTAGTTCCGAAGAAGAAGAGCATCAAACTGAAACTGAAAATCTATGCTTTGGAGCACATGAAGATGAGGTATGTACTCGAACACAAAGTGATTTCTCATTCAAAAATCAAGTACATACTGAAGCTCAATCTGATTTTACATTTGATGAACTTCATGATGCTTTTTCTGATTTATACTTAGAATATAAGAAGCTTAGTTTAAAGAATAAAAAGCTAAATCAGAAAAATCTATCTCTTGCTGAAAGCTATAATATAACTCAGAAAAATAATAAATTACTTTCAGAAGACAATGAAAGGCTAACTAAAGAAGTTAACAAATTTAAGCCTATAGTTGAAAAATTTACTATCAGCTCTGAAAAACTGAACTTAATGATAAATTATCAAAGAGCTGAATTTGAAAAGGCTGGATTAGGATATCAATCTTGGTACACACAAAAATCCCTTAATGATATATGTGTTAAATCCTCCACTATCTATCCTAAAACGGATTCTAATTTATCTAATGAACCTAATGAACAAAAACATAAAATTAAAAATCCATCATCCACTTATATTAAATCAATGTTTGTTAAATTTAATAAGAGTATGCAGAAATACATTCCTTATAATCCTAAATTCTGCAAGCCTATGGACAAAATAGCCATTAAGAAAATATGGGTTCCAAAAGGAACAATAATAGCTAACCTACAAGGACCCAAAAGAGCTTGGGTTCCTAAGTTGAAAATCTGAATATTTTCTGTAGGTGTGTCTAGCACTCAAGGCTCCAACAAAAGATGCTAATTTAGAAATTGGGTGCTCTAGACATATATTAAAGAATGAAACTTAAAATATACTTTAGAAAAATAATTGAAATGAAAAGAATAATGAAATTAGTAATCCTTGCATCTCATCATTCTCTTTGCCTTAGTATCTAATTAAAACATAAATTGGAGGTATTAATCAATTTTGTGATATAGGTAATATTTTTAAAAATATAATCAAATCACTTCATTTTATAGTATGCCTTACTTACTGCTGGATAAGTTGCTAAATGATTAATCAATTTATTAAGAATAACTCTATGAATTCTCTATCTACTTGATTGAGAGTTTTTATCAATGGTATTATCTTATTGATCATAGACATGAGAATGTATACTTGGTATGCCTTTAAATATATGCACTATGAATACCAAGATTAAAGAAACCACTTTTGGTATATAAAATCAACTCATACTAGTATGGACTTAATCTCAAAAGACCTTGTCATTGGTTCACTTAGATTAATTTTTGCAAGGTCAAAGTTTGCTATGTATGTCATCTAGAAAAATAAACTAGAATCATTTCTAAATTTGAAAATATTGTTTCCACCTTTTAGCCGTTGGAAATTCTCCATAAGAACTTATTTGGATCTCTAGGATTGTGAACCTAGGAGATAAGCTCTCTAATTTTGTAATTATGGATGATTTCTCAAAGCTAATGTTGGTTTTATTCTTAGCACTTAAATTGAAATATTTTCTGCTTTGGCACAAACTTATAAAAGGTTTCAAATGAAAAAGGTTTGCAAACTATGAAAATAAAATTGTATCATGGCATAGTTTTGAAAACCAATTTCTTATTAAGTTGTGCACAGAAAATAATATTGAATACAATTGTTTCTACACCAAGAACACCATAAATAAAATAGGGTTGATAGAATCCTTGAAGAAATGAAAAAGACAATGTTGTATGATAGTCATCTACTTAAATGATTTCTGTTAAAGGCTATCATCATTGCTTGTCATACATATGGTTTCTATTAGAAAACTCCTTTTGATCTTCTGAAAAATAGAAAATGATATATTGTATATCTTTTATATTTTTCAGTCATACATGTCATGCTTGATATGTTCTTATGAAAATAATGTCAAATCTGATAAAACAAATATTTCTTTGGATATCACTCTTCAAGCAATGTATATTGAAAATTCAATGAAAAGATACTAGTTGTAGAAATATCAATTCATACTATTCTTATTAAAACTAGATCCTTTATTGAGAATATAGTTTATCATTTTGATTCTATGTAACAATCTGAATTTTGATAGAAACAACTGTTTAAGATAATTTGATTAAAACTTAGCTAGCACGTCTTATTGATAATTATCTTATGCAAATAGAATCTAAGTTAAATTGATTCTGAAAACAAAAAAAATTTGATTTAACTTTAATGAATCTTTCTATTGCCTCACATGCTTGTCCTTGAACCATTTTACTTAATGAAGTTATCTCTTTAGTTCAAGTGACTTGTGCTTGCTTATACTTAGGCAATCTCTTGAGTAAAGTGACTCAAATTCAATTATTGTCATGTCTCATGTTGAGTCATCTAGTTAAGAAATATGTTGTATGAATGTTTTTGTATCCTAGAGAACCTAATGAATTGCCTTCAAGAAAAGAAAAAGATTTTGCTAATGATACAGAATTTATCAGCAAGAAATTTCAACTTGAAGGACACATCGATGAAAGATACAATAAACATTCCCTTGCAAACAAAAAAAAGAGAGAGATTTTCTTCAGCCAAGGGTGTAAAGAATCTAAAAGGTATTTGGCTTGAAGAATGCTAAATGCATTAGTAATCTAAACTTTTCTCTTGCAAGTTAGTTGAGCAAAATCAATAGTGTGAAATTATATGATTGCATGATTAAACCTTTAATTGTTGATCATCTTGATATCATGCTTCATTCTCATGCTAGTAATAATTGTTTCATGGTGTGATTAAACTACCTTTTTCTATATAATGCATAACCATGAAATACACAAGCTTATGCCTCAAACCTCTAATTCAAAATAACTTGTGATAAGCTATGAATCATTGGGCATAATGAAAATGCTGTTTGCATGGTATATATTTATATGCAGCATATTAGATTAATTTTTTATTCTGCTCTTTCATGTAATTACTTGAAATAATAAAAAGAAAGAGAGATAAAGAAAAGAAAATGAACAATTATTCAAGGGAATACTCCAATCTTTAGGAAAAGCAAAACAAGCATAATATATTTGGCACATTTGTGAGACTAATATGAACATTCCTTTTGGAAGAGATAAAATCTGTAATTAATTACATAAAAAGTTTGAAGTGAACATTTTAACCCTTCTATATTGCTCATCATAGGGATGGTGCTAATGGGGAGGCTAGTGGTAGTACCCGGCACTATTTGACCCAACTATTCGGTGTAGGGCATATTAGGGACGGCACAAGAGGAAGGCTAGTGGTAGTACCTCGTGCCCCTTCCAACTCCACCGGATAGGGAGCAAATAGAGTATAGAGCATAGAAAAGTAAAATCAAAAGAAATGAAGATTAGAATATTCACTGAGTGGTTAAAGGAAGAAATTCAAAAATGAGGAAATGAATGACAAGATAAATGAAAGTATATAAAAAGCTTGTGAAAAGCCAAATGAAGTTTCGATCACTTGAAAACACACCTTAAGGATAAAAGCTTAAATTTAATTTAAAAATGCTTCTATCGTTGCGTTTTTGTAACTTTCATTATATACTTCAATGATTGCATCATTTTGGGGAATAACTCAATATGATTTCTAGATGAAATCTACGGTTTAAGAAAAATAGAATTACTTTGGATACCTTGGTTGGTTGCTCCGATACGCATATGAAACATATCATTTTTTATCTTATAAGTGTACTGAAATTGGTCTAAATGATGTGTTTTTCAATGATCTTGATTGCAAATAAATGGTTCTAAACATATGATATTATTTTGATATTAAAAAGATTTATGGTGCTTCATATATACATTGCTGAAAAACTATGACTAAGAAATTATTTTTTTTTTTCCTCTCCTACATTATTAAAGACTTCTATCAAAATATATATGTATATATATATTATTAAAAGAGTGAATGATCTTAAGTTTAGAAATATTTCAGCTCACTCAAATGATTCTTAAAAGAAAGAAAATGTAAATGCTTTTGAAAGAATTTGAGCTTCAAATGAATTATTTTCTGATTAATATTTCAGTACATTTTCTCAAAGATTAAGAGGAAGCATAACTTGTTCTTAAAAGATTAAAAAGAGTGATTGCTATAAATTTTGAATAATTCTAGATCACTCTACATTCTTGATATCATAAAGTTTCAGTTTTATTCACGTTTATTATTAAAATCTGAAATTCAACAAAAGATAAGAATAATTAAAGAAGAATGCATCTTTTAAGGGGGAGCTTTAGATATTCAGTATCTTATCCTAAAGTTACTTTAATTTGATGCATACCTTGAATTTTATGGATTGATTTTGATGAACCTCCTTATATTGCAAGACTTGCTTTAATTATATAATAAGTTTATACCTTGAGATGAGTTCTATAAAGGTTGTCTTATCTCAAACCTTGAGTCTTATGAAAATAAAATATATTTTCGAGATTGACAATTTTATTGAACAAATTCTAAAACTCTTAAATGGAATGATTAATTAAGGAGGAGAAAGAAAATTTCAGAGGGAGAGATCATATAGAACTTAATCGTATAAATTCGCATCTAAAGATGAGACAAAGAATACTAAATGTAAAGTGGTATTAAACTTTGTGCTTCATTGAATATCTTTTGAAAGTTGGATTTCCATCTGTATTCATCGGTAAATCATTTATTTCTGAAAATTTAATTGAAAAGGATTCCATCTGTCTTAGTTTTGAAAATTTATCTTGGAATCTACTTATGAGTTCTTATTGGCTTGCACTTTGGTGTTTCAATCCTGAGCCAATTCATTTTAATTGATTTTGATGCTATGATCTTTAAAGGAGTAAAAGAAAGTTTTTAAGAGAGCTCTAAAAGAACTTTCAAAGCCTTGAATTTTATATCCTACATTGCATAAATTCATATTTTGGTATCTATGCTCCAATACTTTTATATCATGAAAGAACTTTGAAGTCATTAAGAATTAAGGATTCAACATAATTTTATGTTTTTCGAGTATATAAGTTTTGATCTTTATTTGCTCTTATACTATACTCTAAAAATTAATTAGATTGCTCTCATCTTGTTATATACTTAATATATATATATATAAAGATGTTGAGTTTTCATTCGTGCCTTCTTTGAATATTATTTTTTGATACTCCTTGAAATAACTTGAAAAAGATTCCATCTACACTTGATTTGAAAAATATCTTTGGAATCTACATTTAGAGATCACTTCTGGCTTACATCCTTAATATCTCATTCCTAAAGCCAAACACATAGAAATAAGATATCATTTTATTAGGGATCGTGTGCAAAATGGAAACATATGTATTGAGCATATATGTACTGAAAAACAATTAGCCGACATATTCACAAAATCCTTGAGTGAAGATAGATTCTGCACGCTAAGGAGAGAATTAGGTATATGTGATCCTTTTTATTGAAGAAATATAAAAGGGAGCCAGTAGTCTCATGATACATTCCTCCAATTTCTAAAAATCCATGAAACATGAGTCAAACTTGTTATCTATAGATTTCTTACTCATGTATCATTGTCCCAGAAAGAATTTATAAGGATTGGAAGCAAGGAAAATTTTTAGAAGCAAAAAGGAAGAGAAAAGAAAAATACTGCACTTGGGTCAACCCAACCTGGAATAGGGTCGACCCAACGTTGAGTCGACCCAAGAAGTTTCTTGAGTCGACCCAACGTCGGGATCCCACTGTTAAAAGGGGGACCCGTGAGCTATCTAGGGCACTATTTGCCCTTGTCCTCTTCTGAAAACCCTATTCCCCACTCTCAAATCTTCTCCAATCATCTCCAAACAGTAGATTACTTCAAGATCTTGGAGAAATGGGACCCAAGAGAGTCGTAGCCAAGCGATCCGGGAGAGTCTCATGATCTTGTTTAGAGCCTAGGATATGTATCTAGTTCTCATATGTATTTTGTGTTTATCATGCATCTTTAAACTTTGATTAAGGAACATTGTATCTGCTTTTGTTTTTGGTCTGAATGTATGAAAATGATTCCTATTTTGATCAATGAAGTTTGAAGTTTATCATTTATTGCATTTTTTCCTATGTATCTTTTTGATGATAACAAAAAGGGGGAGAAGTAAAGAAAGAGTACTTTAGGAGAAGCAAAGATCATCTTGGCGGAGAAGTAAAGAAAGAGTATCTTAGGAGAAGTAAAGGAAGAAGTAAAGATATCTTTAGAGTAAATAGAGTAACAAAAAGGGGGAGAAGTAAAGAAAGAGTAATAAGAGGAGAAGTAAAGAAAGAAAGAGAAATAATTTGTAAAACAAATTGAAAATCATATAGGAAAGCATATACATCCAAGGGGGAGCAATTTGCAACAATGAAAATGATCAACTCAAAAATTTATATCAAATTTCAGAATTTGGCACACATAAATTCAGAATTTGGCACGCACCTCTCGCACCCCGATACATAGCCTGAAACTCATATTATCTCAAATTTTTGAAGTTTCATCGCTAATGAATTATAAATGAAAGGGGGAGCAATTGAAAGAGTCAAATTGGCAACATTTAAATGATATAGGGGGAGATTTCACAAGTATATATGAAAAGCTGAAATTCAGCAGTTTAATCCCTTTTATAAACTGATTTTAAAGACAAGTATCAATAGGCTTATACTCTTTATTTTGTAATCATCAAAAAGGGGGAGATTGAGGATGATAGTGTTATTTTGATGATTAACAAGCAATTATCTAGAGCATGCTATAAGTTAAATTGATACTTCATTTATAAGTTCATTACTCTCAGTATATTTGTTTAATTGAAAATGGATAAATGGCCTTGTTCATTTGGATGAATCTAACCTTGAGAATGCAGCAAAGTGTGGTTTGAGTCGACCCATAGGTTGATTGGGTCGACCCCGGCACATCAAGAAGTCATCTGGCACACTCCTGCAAAAATGGCACAAATGAACAGTGAGTTGGGTCGACCCAAGGTAAGCATGAGTCGACCCAACCTTGAAGAACCTCAAAAACACAACTGAAGAATGCTCTCTGGATTTACTGAGAGGGTCGACCCAAACAGTGGTTGAGTCGACCCAAGCTTGAGTCGACCCAAACCCTGAGAGGGTCGACCCAAAGGCAAGACAGAAAGACAGACAGAAATTGGTTCTCTGGAATTACTGAGAGGGTCGACCCAAGAAGAAGTTGAGTCGACCCAAGTGGACTTTGAGTCGACCCAAAGAATGGTTGGGTCGACCCATGGGAAGGAAGGCTGAAATTGAAGTTTCTGTGGTTTCTGAGAGGGTCGACCCAAGGAATGTTTGAGTCGACCCAAGGCAAAGTTGGGTCGACCCAAGGACAGGTTGAGCCGACCCAAACACGGGCTGAACATAACGGCTAGTTGTGCAGAAATGCTTTTTGGACTCCCAACGGCTATAAACGGCTAGTTTCTTCAATCCAACGGTCAGAAAGAACTATTTGGAGGTTGGAGAAGTATTTAAGAGGGAGTATTCATCAGAGGAAGCAAGCTTTTGGGAAAATACATCAAGTGCATTCAAGAGAGAACCCTAGCAAGGCAAGCTTCATCCAAGTGCTTCATTCAAGAGTCAAAAGAAAGGGGTTGAGCAGATTCAAAGAGTCATCAAGAGCTCCATCCTCCCTTGAAGAGTGAAGCATCCTTGACAAAGAAGAGCAAAGCGACTTCAAAGCGATAAATACTTTCTAACTCTTCTTTGTAGTTCATATTGTTTTATATGCTCATTTAGGAGTTTGAATCTTTTCTTTTTATTTGTTAAACACTTTGTAAAGGTTCGTTGGTGAGCCCGCAAAACCAACAAAGGTTTTTGGTGAATCCGGAAAACCAAGTGTATAGGTTCGTTGGTGAGCCCGCAAAACCAACAAAGGTTTTTGGTGAACCCGGAAAACCAAGTGTATAGGTTCGTTGGTGAGCCCGTAAAACCAACAAAGGTTTTTGGATTGTGAGCCCGGAAAACAATCCAACTGTAATCCGCGGAATTATAGTGAATTTCCAAGGGGACGCTTGGGGAGTGGACGTAGGTGCTAAGGAGAGCACCGAACCACTATATATTGTTGTGTTTGTGTTGTGCTTGTGCTTACGTTTATTCTTGCATCATCTTCTATCTTTGCACTAGTTTAAATCATTCAAATAGTTTAAGGAAGCATCCACCGCACTTAATTAAGAAAACGTTTAAAGCACCAAAATTTAGAAGAAACCAATTCACCCCCCCCCCCCCTCTTGGCTTGTCACCTTGGGCAACAGATCTGAAAATAAAAGTGAAAAAATATATACATAAGATGTATGTTGTTTGTATTAATTCATGTTGTTATGTATATATGATGCATGAACATTAAATATAATGACTTAAACATGAATTAAATCTGATTACATGTGATTAATTACAAAAACTCAGATCTGAAAATATATTTTAAGAATTGAAAGATTGTAATTAATATGTAATTAAAAAGAAATATGCAGTGATCAAAACTTTCATAAGTCTAAACTTAATTGAGAATTAAGTATTATGAAATAGAATTGTAACTCAATTAATTGACATTGCATAATTCTTTGGGCATATGGGTTAGCTTGAATCAAGTTCCTAGGATTGGGTTAGACCTAAGCTTAGAATCATACATGGACAAATAAAATTAATTGATCAAATCTAATTAAGTAGTAACTAGATTAGGTCAAGAAAATTCTAGGTCAATTTACAATAGTTGTAGATGGATCAAGTCCATGTCTTTAATTAGACCAAGATGGAACTTGATTTAGGCTCAGAGGTGTAGCCCGAGTCATTTGAGTAATCAAATCGAAATTGATTAACCAGTCGGTGTCTAAGGTAAGTTTGGCAGTTTTGACCGGTGATTTTTAATTGGGAGCTACTCGCACTGATTCGTCTTTGTCGAGTTAATGGCATATCCCTTCCACCGATCTCACTTACCTGGCCGACATGGTCAATCACATTTTGATTGGATCACTTAATGATTCGAGTTAGCCCATGCCTATAAGAAAAATCAGTTTGACTGATTTAGGTGCCTCCTTAACCGGTTTGAGTCTAATCTGATTTGGTGAAGTCAGTAGAAGAAATTAGACTAACCGGATCTTCTTATCTATCCTAATTATGAAATCCTCTAAAATTATTAGGTCCTTAAAATGAAATGGTTATGAGGATAACTAGGTCATAGCCTCCCATTAAGTTGGGTGATAATGGGTCTAATATTTTGATAATTATTGGAGGCGTGACACGCCTGGTACTTATCAAGCATTGAAATTGTCATTCAATATATGATGAGTTAAGTGTACCTTCAATAGGCGGTCAGGTGAGCCGAGCCACACTCGGGCTTGGTCGTCTATTAGTTGATTAGACTTAACCCTATCATTTAATGGTTGGACCTGACTAGGGTATTCGGTGGAGGCGCCACACGCGTGCCGAAAAACCTAGGGCAAAATTATCACTAGAAGTTGCTTGGTGAAGCAACTGGTTTAGAACCTACCAATAGGTGCATATGGGTTAGCCGAGCCACACTCGGGCCTATATGCGATCTATTGGGTTCTAGTGCCCACTAAAGAATTAGGAGTAATTTTTCAAATTGGAGGTAGAGGCTACCAATTTGTATAAAATAGTGGGAGTATCTTTAGACTAAAGTCCAAGTCTACTGTGTTTAGTCAATTTATATACTAATAGCCAAATTTTCTTTTATGTAGAAATGGCCACAAGTTTGTCAATTCGCTCATTATTGGACAATGACAAGTTGACTGGTCCTAACTTCAATAATTGGTATAGAAAGCTGAAAACTCAGCATAGTCAGACCAAAAAGATTAAGAATGACCAAAGTCAGGCAGAATGCTTCTATTGTAAGAAGCAGGGGCATTGGAAGAGGAATTGTCCTTAGTACCTTACCTCACTTGACCCGAACAGGCCAAGCAAGAGAAAAGGGCAATCAGTTGCTGATCAAGGTATTTATATGATAACACCTTGTAATTTCTCTATATGTGATAATTCGACCTGAGTATTAGATACTGGAAGTCCGTTTAATATATGCAATTCGTTGCAAGGACTTCAGGTCAATGAGAGATTTAAAAACAGTGAGAGATTCCTAAATGTTGGAGATGGAAGATCTATTCCAGTTCTAGTTTTAGGAAATCTCAAACTTATTTTCAATTCTCATGTAGTTGTCTTGAGTGATTGTCACTATTGTCCTACGTTCTTATTGAATGTAATTTTCGTAGGCCTTTTGGCCATGAACGGTTATGAAATTTCAATAAAGAAATGTTCTTGTGATATCATTATGAATGGTGTTACTGTAATGAATGGACGATTGAGCAATGGCATCTACTTGTTATCACAACCTGTTAATGTAATGTACATGTCAAGTAAGCGTCCTAGAATAGATAATGTCACGGATGTCTACCTTTGGCATCATAGGCTAGGTCATATTAACAAGAACAGGATGAACATGTTAAGTAAAGAGGGAATCCTCAATGTTAATGATTGTGAATCATTGACAACCTGTGAATCATGTCTTCTTGATAAAATGACCAAATCATCTTTTACCGAAAAAGATGAATGAGCTAGTGATTTATTGACCCTTGTACATTCTGATGTATGTGGGCCAATGAGCACAGATACTAGAGGTGGGTATTCATATTTCATTACGTTTACATACGACCTTTCTAGGTATAGTTATGTCTATTTAATGAGACATAAATTTGAAGCATTTGAAATGTTCAAATTGTATCGTAATGAGTTTTTGACATATCTAGGAGAGAATGGAATTCTCTCCTAATGGACTCCTCCTGGTACACCACAGTATAACGGTGTATCAGAAAGAAGAAATCGAACTCTGTTAGACATGGTTCGATCCATGATAGGGTTTGCAAGTCTGCCCATATTCTTTTGAGGATATGCACTTGAATCAGCCTGCTACATTCTAAATAAGGTTCCAAGTAAGTCTGTAAATAAAACACCACATGAGATGTGGACTGGACGTAAGCCAATGCTCTCTCACCTTAGGGTTTGGGGGTGTCCGGCATATGTCAAACGTTTGAAAACAGACAAACTTGAACCCAAGTCTGACAGATGTTTCTTTGTTGGTTATCCTAAAGAAACTAAAGGATATTACTTCTACTTTGTTGAAGAACAAAAGTTGTTCGTAAGCAATAGAGCTGTTTCCTTAGAGAAAGAATTCCTTAGTGAAGGAACTAAAAGCTCTAATGTTGAGCTTAGGGAAGTTCAACATGTAGAAGACCTGACACCATCCACTGAGCCAATTGAGTCGGATTTGATTAGATCAGATCCAGAACCCATCTTAGATGCACCATTAAGGCGATCAGGTAAAGTACCACGTCAGCCAGACAGATACTACGGTTTCTTGGTCCGGGACGGGGATCATGTCGAACTTGATGAAAATGATGAGGATCCGATCACCTATATGGATTCTATGCAGAGGCATGACTCTGATGCATGGCTTGGAGCCATGCAATCCGAAATGAAATCCATGAAGGTCAATGATGTATGGACATTAGTTGACCCACCCGAAGGGATTAAACCCATAGGGTGTAAGTGGATTTTCAAAAGGAAACGGGGCGCAGACGGAAAAGTAGAGATCTATAAAGCCTATCTGGTTGCTAAGGAATATCGTCAACGTTATGGTATTGACTATGACGAGACGTTTTCTCCTGTGGCAATGCTTAAATCCATTCAGATTATGCTTGCGATAGCAGCACACTTAGATTATGAGATCTGGCAGATGGATGTTAAAACCGCTTTTCTAAATGGAGATTTAGAAGAGGAGGTGTATATGATGCAACCTGAAGGTTTTGTATCTGCAGATGAGTCTAAGGTGTGCAAGCTTCAAAAATCCATTTATGGATTAAAGCAAAATTCATGGAGTTAGAATATATGATTTGACAAGGTGATCAAATCATATGGCTTTATTAAGAATGAAGAGGAACCTTGCATTTATAAATGGGCAAATGGTTCAGTTATCATATTTCTTGTTTTGTATGTGGATGACATTCTTTTAATCGGGATGACATTCCTGCATTACAAGGAATAAAGGTTTGGCTATCATCTCAATTTGCCATGAAGAATTTGGGAGAAGCATCTTACATCCTAGGGATGAAGATCTATAGAGATAGATCTAGAAGATTGCTTGGATTATCCCAATCCACATACATTGATACTATACTGAAAAGGTTCAGTATGATTAATTCCAAGAAAGACTATCTTCCAATAGGCCATGGAATTAACCTCTCTAAAAGGGATTGTCCGACAACCTCTCAAGAAAGAGAGAGTATGGATAGAATTCCATATGCTTCGGCAGTGGGATCTATAATGTATGCCATGACATGTACTAGACCAGACGTGGCATACTCACTAGGAGTAGTGAGCAGATACCAGTCTGATCCAGGTAGCAACCATTGAAAGGTTGTAAAAACCATCCTAAAGTATTTGAGAAATACTAAAGATCAGTGGCTTGTCTACGATGATTCTGACTTAAAACTTGAGAGATATACTGATTCAAGTTTTCAGTCAGATCAAGATGATAGCAAGACCGTGTCGGGATATATCTTCACTCTTAAGGGTGGGGCCATCTGCTGGAAGAGTTCCAAGCAGCATACAGTGGCAGATTCTACATGTGAAGCAAAATACATCGCAGCATCTAATGTAGCCAAGAAAGCTGTATGGTTGCACAAGTTCATCACCGAGCTTGGAGTGGCACCTTCCATTGATGGTCCAGTTCCTATATTTTGTGACAACACTAGAGCCATAGCTCAAGCAAGAGAACCTAAAGCACATCAACGGACCAAGCATATTCTACGTCGCTACCACCTGGCTCGAGAGATCATCGAACGAGGTGATATTGATCTTCAGAAGATTGACACAAAAGAAAATCTGGCTGACCCATTTACCAAAGTCCTCGGCATCAAAGAGTTCAACGAACACAAGTCAAAGATAGGTATTAGATACTATGCCGATTGGCTTTAGACTAAGTAGAAGTTGTTGGAAATTGTATCCTAAGAGTCAATCGTCAGTGTGCTGATGATTGAATTTTGTAAATTAATTGACAAATTAATAAAGTGTTATTGGGCATTGTTCATCATTTCATTATACATCTTCAAATGAACTCTTATATGATGAAGTCCTTAGGACTTGTTTTATGATAAAGAAGGATTTATCTTCAAGTCCTTAAACCTGTTTGCGACCAAATGATTTGCTGTTAATAGGACGATAGCATTATCGAGATTAGGTCGTTGTGAGACATATACGT
Source organism: Phoenix dactylifera (assembly GCF_009389715.1). NCBI lineage: Eukaryota > Viridiplantae > Streptophyta > Magnoliopsida > Arecales > Arecaceae > Phoenix > Phoenix dactylifera. The sequence goes on from NW_024068155.1 coordinate 117,296, forward strand.
TGGTTGTCCTCTTAACCAAGAAGTATGGAGATATTGATATGTCGCACAGGTGAAGTATAGGAGTATATTTCACTGAACGTGACCAATTTCGGAACACTCTACTATCGAAAGATGTTTCAAGTGGATAGGGGTATAAGTATCCCTCAGACCTGAGATCACTACAGTGACTAGCAAGCAACTCACTGTACTTTGGTACCAGACTAGCAGAATTTCTAATTCTAGGATGGAAGGTTACTGGGTGCAGTCAAGTACTTACGAAATCAGTACGTGAGTCAAGATGGAATTGACCCCTCTTGGAAACAGGAGATAATGATTTGTGTTCAATTTAGCAAAACCTTGGCCGGGGTTATCCTTATGAGGAGTCACAGGATTTCTAAAATTGATCACATAGAGGATGTACTTATTACAGAGTTGACAGAATTCTAAAGTTATCCTGGCATTAGGAGTCAAAGGGATAAATTATACAGTAACCATAGTTCAGGGTTCCAGAATATTTGCTTCGCATATATTCGGCCTATCCGGACGTCGGATACCATTGCTAGATGGTCATTTCGATTAGTACAAGAAGTTGTTCTTCTGCTATCGGCTTAGGTTCGAACCTATGGGGTCACACGCATAGAAGTTTCTAGGTTGATCAAATGGCTGATTGATGATTAAGAATCATTCAGGAGTAATTTGGTCAATTCGATTGACAAATTATCCTAAGCAAAAGTTGCATTAAAATAATTATTAAATTATTGAAGGGTTAATTAGTAATTGGATTACTAATAAATTCAATTTGATTGAATTATTGGACTTGAATTAAGCCAAATTGAATTAGATTCAATTTGGGCTAAATTAGGGTTTGACCTAATTCGATCGGATTCGATCCGAGCTGATTGGGCATAACCTAATTGATCGGACTTAACCCAATTGGATTGGGCTTGACTCAAGTCAATTAAAAGTCCTTATTTGATGAGGATGAAGAGTCCAAATAATCAAAATTTATTATGGAGAAGAATTTCTAAAATTTAGGACCCTAGCTTTCTTTCTTGGAGAAGAAAGACATCTCATCCTTATCCCTAAAAGCCGTGGTTCCTATCCTCTTTATTTTTGGCCAATTTTTGGAGTGAGGAAAGAGGAGGTGTGGGGATATTTTCCATAAAAATATGTTACCTCAAATCTTCCTAAAAAGATAGGAATCAAATCCCTAATTTGTAGGGATTGCATGGCGCATTAAGTAGGGTGGCGTGCTGCTGAAGTTTGGGGTGCAATAACCCCCTAATTTTTAGGGATTCTTAGCACAAGATTTGTTCATCTCTTAGCTTCCGATTCACCAGAATTTTTGGAAATTTTATCAGCCAAATTCGTTGGCCAAAAGAGGTGTGAGGCGTGGGGGGTCTTTTGGCTATAAAAGGACCCCCACGCCTAGGGTTTGCATAAGATGGTCTTTAGAAAGGGTTCTAAATTCTGAAAAAATTCTGAGAGCCAGCCACCTTCTCTCCTCCTTCTTCTCCTTCATCTCCATCCTTCATCCTCTCGAAGAAGAATCAAAAGTTGAGTGTTTCAAGGGAGAAAAGTTCAGCCACTGCAGCACCTCTACACGAGCTAGCACTCCTGCAGTTGTGGATCTTCCTAGAGCTTCGCGTGGACTATCCGTAGAGGCCGGACGCGTGTGCGGCTATATAAGGTGATCAAGGCATCATCAAAGTTCTCAAAGCAAAAAGGTATGAGATCTGATCTCATTAAAAATTGAGATTAAAAATCAACTAGGTTGCTGAAATTCTACATGACTACATGTTAGACATAGAATCATGCCTACTTGTTTAGGATAAATGTTTAAAGTTCTGGATCTATTTTTGTTGTAAAGATATGATCTCTAGCATGCATAGGAATTAAATAGTTTAATTCATGCTTCCGCTGTAAAATTTTTAAAAATATATGCATGCGACCATCAGGGTTTCCAACAATAATCACATTAGATAATCTAAAAAGAAACTAAAGTTTTATTTAGAACCCAATTCACCCCCCTCCTCTTGGGTTGTCTACTCGGCAACACGAACTTAAGGGCTGATGGCTTTTTTCTTGCCCTGTATCCCATTGGCAAGGATTGTGACCGTGTTCGACCCATTTTAGACCTAAGGATGGGAATGATGACTCAGTTGCACTAGGGCCTTCTGATCTCCCAGTGCACGAGTCTACTGTAGCGGTTGCTACAGCTGCAGTTACTGATGCTAGTTGGCAGCTATTTGCTGTAGGTTCTAGATGGCGACGATAAGCATATGAACTTGCTGCATGAGTTGATGGAATTGCTTAACGATGACCAATTGGTCAGGCTATGGCTCTTGCAAAGGAGGAGCCCACCGAGGGCTCTATAAAGAGCTATTTGACTCCAGGGCTGCATCTTGCTAGGCGGTTGTGGTCTCCGCCTAGGTTCTCCTTGATTTCATGGTTGTGTGTCATCCGCTCAATCGATCATACCTCCAAAGATGGGATCAAGGTTCTTCCTCTAGTGCCAATTTGTTACCACTGAGAATCGATTCGACCCAAGCGTGAAGATGGTGGTGGTCACTAGAGATCTCGGCTCATCTACCGTCCGAATCGAAGAGATTGGACAGGATCCCTACACAACTCTACAGTGATGCTCTAGTGGAGTTGGATGGTGGAATAATGGCTTCGTATGGCATTTTTTTGGCTCCGATCTGATACATCAAAAGCAAAGAACTTTACTCATCGAAGCGTTTCTGGCGAGAGATCCTCTGATGCCTAAGTTAAACACAACTCTCAGAAAATAGGAAGAGACTTAAGAGGAGCGAAAAAAACAATGCAAGAGAGTTAAAAGAGAACTGACCTAGAGAGCCCTAAAAAATGCAATATATAGACGAGGATTGGAACCCATCACCGAATGGTTTAGAGCTATATGCTGGTTAATAAGGCAATAAACCATGCAACTCATCTGTAAATCTCTTCTGTCTTTTTTTGGTAGCGGAATTTGCTTGGGTATCGTATTTGTTAGAAAATAGTTAGCAATATGATCGAGTTGTTACTAGTTGTGTAGAGAATTTGAGATGCAGAGAACTTTTTGTACTCTTTTTAAGTAAGTCATATGGTAAATTTTGAATGATTCATGCTGATAAATAGTAAGCTTTCATAGTAGGGTCATCCTATTGGTACATGTCAGTTCGTATCAAATTATAATCCATCCATTTAGAGGAATAGAATATTTATTAACATGACAACAAAAGAAGAAAAAATTAAACCGAGAAAGACATGGGGCATTCCTGTCCTTGTATATGCCAATAAATCCACTTCTTTAGAAAGCGACCTTAATTCACCGCGAAGCAATGCCTCGGCCCTTTCTCCTCGATCTCCATTCTTCGTTTCTTCTCGACTCTTCCTTCCGTCTTCGTCCCGGTCTCCTCTCTGTCCCTCCCTTCCGAGCAATCCCTGCGAGAATCCAAAATCGAAAGGACTTTGGATCGGTCGAAGCTCTCAGCGAGTCTCCCATGGCGACCATCGGCCGCAACAATCTCAGTGCCAAGCTCGTGAGTCAACCCTCGCTTTCCCTCTTTCTCTCTCCCAATTCTCCTCCTTTGGTACCAATTACCTGACCTTTGCCGTCGATCTTGGGATTCCAGGTCCTGTTGGGCGATATGGGCGCCGGGAAGTCCAGCCTTGTTCTTCGGTTCGTGAAGGGCCAGTTCCTCGAATTCCAGGTCTCCTTGCATCCGTTTTTTGGGGGGTTGTGTCGATCTTGGTTCGGTTGCTGAGGGTTTTGGGGATTAGGGTTAGCGTTTGGTTCTCATCCTCTTTGAGTTTGATCGCAGGAGTCCACGATCGGGGCAGCTTTCTTCTCGCAGACGCTGGCGGTGAGCGACGCCACGGTGAAGTTTGAGATTTGGGACACGGCGGGGCAGGAGAGGTACCACAGCTTGGCTCCCATGTACTACCGCGGTGCTGCTGCTGCCATCATCGTGTATGATATCACCAGCACGGTGCGGTCACGACCATTGAATCCCAATTCCGCTCCTTCTCTTTTGATTCGATTCAGTACTCTTGGGGCATTTTGATTCATAAAATAGGGGTATTTTTACTGAGCTTTTGATAGATACTGTCTGTTTTCTTATCTGCCTTTTCTCTATGGTTTTCAGGATTCATTTGAGAGAGCTAAGAAATGGGTTCTAGAGCTACAGAAACAAGGTCAGTTTCATTCTCTGTTTGACCTTATGTTGTTTGATTTTTTTTTTCTTTTTTAATCCTCAGTTCAAAACTGAAGGTGCAAGTCTAGAATCTGTTAGTCTTAATTGATTTGTAAGACAATGTGGATGCCTTGTTCTAGGTAATCCAAACATGGTAACTGCTCTTGCGGGAAATAAATGTGATTTGGAAGATAAAAGGAAGGTGACAACTGAGGCAAGTTCTTCAAATTAATTATTTATCCCTACATTTCTAATTGATTTTCATACTTCTGTCTTTATCTCGAGGATACTTTGCTTCTCCTTTTTGGGTGGCAATAGTTTCAATGAGTAAAAATAACATATTCCACTTTCTGTTATCTGTATTAAGCACGTATATTCAGCTGCTGCATTGTCCTTATAATAAGGATAATACCTCTGGATTAAAGTTATAGTTTTGAGACATATTTATGCACAGTTGTTTTGTATAGTGGAAGCTAAGGGAAGATAATTTGCAAAAGGGGAAATGCGAGGGATGGATCATGCTTGATGACTTGGCTATGGCCATCTAGGGTTAGTTGGGTCTGTTTGGTAATGTATGAACTGCATAATGTCTGTTGGGTCACATATGGACTCAGTCTTTCATAGAGGAAGTTCTTCATCCAGATAATTTTAGTAGGCTCAAAGGATAACATTAGTTTTGCATGAACATGGATGTTGGAAGCAGTTAGTCACGCATTCAAGCATCTGACCTGGCAAAAGGAGAAAGAAGGAGAAAAAGAGATATAAGGGCACATAGAAAGATGATTATTTTAATATATTATAAATTTGATTTTTGAAATTATTTTATAGTAGAAATTGTTAGAAGATATCATTTGCTCTGGTGTTTAAATATACATGTTCTTTTTCGCCACAAGAAATATGTATGTTCCTTGTCCAAACTCCAAGTTTAGTTCAAGTATAATGGAAATTTAGTATTATGAACATTTATTTTTAATGCATATATTCTTGGCCAAGCTCCAAAAACAATAAAGTGAATTTCCAATGCCATTATGGTGGGTCAAACTCATTGTTGTAAAAGGCAACTCTCCACTCAATTGTAATCTATACTACTATTAAAAATGATGGTTAAAAATTAGGGAATATTTCTTATTGATTCTGTTTGTCATTTTTTATACCAACAATATTATCGCACTTATCTTAGAAAATATGTTAGTTTCCCATTTGGTCTCATCTGTGTTAACTACCACATGGGAGCTTTCCCTATTTTCCAATTACAACAGACTACGTTCATAAAAGCTCCCAAACAAATTGAACTCTATCTCTTTATTTGATTCAACTTCTAAATAGATTAGACTCTATCACTCTCTCCTTTCTACCCTCAAATGTGCATTTCATGTTCTCCATTGCTAATGAAACCTATAAGCTAAGATTCTCATAAGTGATGTTCATGCATATGTGACTTGCAAATTGCATCTATCCTGGATGCTCCAAGGTTGATGTGAGAGAGTCTAGGTAACACATAAGATGTGATAATCGAACATTTAATGTTGTCTTAGAATCATAAATGTTCCTAGCTGTGTGCAGTGACCGAGTAAACGGCATAGAAGATTTTGAAAGATGTTAAATTGCTATCAAGGAAGCAAAACATGTACTTGGTAATAAATATGCAACATATGATGATGTAGGTTATAGTTGACTTTTACTAGAAACATGAACTATTTGTTGAGTAGCTAAAAAAAAGTAGAAATGTTGATTATATATGCTCCATTAAGGCTCAGGTTGGTTGGTGAGGGACTGAGAGTTTGAAAGTTGAGGTTGATTACTGATTTTCAAACCAAGTCAGTGTTGATTATAGTAATACTGGTTTTGTTAACACTTACAAGACCTATCTACAAGATTATGACATAAATAAGTTGACAAATCACCAATGCTACCTGGACTATCACTTATGCAATAGCATGTTGTATGTGTCTTCATTGGATTGCTTAAATCAACAATTGACTTTGAAGTCAAGTCAAATTTGATTGTAGTAACAATTAAATGCAATCTATATGTACAGCACTGATCTGCAATGTAATAAATTGAGTAAGTTCAGATTTTACCCAAAATAATTGTATTTCTTATTGTCCAATTACCGTCATCATGTATTTTATTTATGCATTCACATGCAGACAAAGACTGACTTGCTGTTGCTAGGGCTGCAGTTGGTCGAATACACTAGCCCACTGGATAGCATCAAACGGACCTATAATCTGAAAACATACCAGCGCTAGCCTTATCTGAGTCATTTATGGAGCTTATTTAGTATGAGTGGAAGCACAATCACTAGACCTTTTTAGTAGCTGCTTTGTGTTAAGCTCTGTATAGCAACCAAGTATTGAATCCGACCCAAGGGACCAGAACGTGGATGAACATATAGCATATTTGGCGACATCATATTGATTATGAGTTATGACATGCATATTCGAATTGGATTCTTATGTTAATGGTTAGGAAAACAATTATTATCCAGAGCTTGCTGAATTATCAATTCTCCCCCAGTTTTGCCTTTTATCTTACAATTGAACTTCAATAAATTGAACTTACAAAGACTCCACCTTTATTTGTAGATGGCCCTTCTTTTCCTTGTCAAAGATACACTTGCCAGCTTCAGTGATTTGAAGCTAAAAGGAATCTGCTCAACTTAAATACACATCTGGATTAGGAAATTGAACTTTATGGGGCTGTATGTGCCTGTGCAGGAAGACCCTGATCTACTCTACATATTACTAGCCTATTGATTTTAAAACTCTGTCAAGTTAAATTATAGGAATTTGTTGACATCCTTATCTAAATAGGAGTAAAAATTTACCAGGGCAAGTTAAAGCACTAAATCTCCTTCCATGTCTAAAAATATGTATTCAAAACTCTCCGACAATCTAATGTAACATGTCAAAGAGTCCAATCTGCAAATCAAGAAATAAAAGCACTGAATATAAATCAGGAATCATGCCCATATCTGGAGCAGTTCTCCGGGATCCAAACTGAAATACTGTTGGATGTCTTCTCATGGTCTTAACTGGACTATGAATCTTCTGGGTCCCAAACTCAAGTATTATTTTGTTTCTTTCTTTAGTAATCATAAAGGGTTGTCTTGCATTAATGTGTACACAACCTCTGGAACCAGTGTAGAATAGTTCAACTGGTATACTGTGAAAAGTGAAAACATTAAAAAAATTGTTGGCTGCATAATAAGATGGTGGATTGTTAAGATATGTAATTTGTTGAACCATGTTGACAAGCCATGTTGTATCATTTTGTTTATGGACTGGATTAAGAAATAATAATGTGTTTCATATTAAGTTTATCTTAAATTGAACTTCGTGCAATTCTCACTTCAGGTTATCATGATTTTTGAGATCAAGTGCCATTATGTTAAGTTTGTTTATAATTATTTAAAATGTTTTCTTTGTGCAATCCAGCTTTTACATGAGATTGCAGTTTGAAAACACTGGTAATTTAGTTTTTGGCAATGATGAAATAGGATGCATGACATTATAATTATGCTGTTTGGTTTGCAATTAATTGATTTTTTTGATGTGTGTAGGAAGCACGCACATATGCCGAGGAGAATGGTCTTTTCTTCATGGAGACCTCTGCTAAAACAGCCATTAATGTGAATGACTTATTCTACGAAATAGGTATAACTTTAATTTCCCTTTTCCTTATATGGGAAATACAAGTTTATTGATTATATATAGTCAGATCTTAATTAAGAATTGAATGAGTAACCTTGAGCATGAATAAATTAGGCACTGATATTGCTGCATGCTCTTATATTTTTATAACATTCATCCAACTCATGATCCCACTTGGACCAGTTATGTCTCAGTATGATTAATTTGATTAAAAAATGAAATGTCTCCAATGTTGTAGAACAAAATTCCATTTTCGTTGACAAGGTAGTGCAATAAACAGTCAAATCAAGTCCCTGGAATTCAGTGGTTGTGGAAGGAGATTATTGTAGTCATCAACTGAAAATGTCATATCTGGTTTATAATTGAATTGTTTCACCATTGCCGTGGAAAGACTTAATGCAGGCCTTTCTGAGTTATTGAGATTCGATGCTGTCACAATCTTTTTAAAGAATATAATTGCAGTCCAATCCTTTGCTATTGTAATTGTAAAATGGGGATGTGATGATCTGCAATATTTGGACATTTTTTTATGAGTTTTATTATTTGCACTCAATGATGTTATTGTTTGTAATTTTCTGATATTATTGTATATACTGAATTATCTTATGAATTAATGGGTTGAAGGGAACTCTTTGCGGCTTTTGGTCACTGCAGTTGAGAATAGTATGTACTGAAAACTTCCATTATTTCTTGTTTCATGAAAACAAGGAGAGAGCTGTTACACACCCAACTGTTTTTCAAATTTTGTAATCTTTCAGGTGATTGAGTTTGCAAGGATAGCAGCTTAACAACCTTTTTTCCTAACTTCTTTCGTTCTACAAAGGATGTTCTAGATGAACAACTACATAACCTGCACTCTGCATTGTGGTGAAACTAGTATGTCATTCAATCTTTCAGGAAAGGATAAATCAAGCAATCAAACCCATTCAATTACATCAATTACATCTCTTTAAACCTCTTTATTTTATTTTTTTGTAGAGTTACTAATTACTGAGTATGAGCTTATAGGTAATTTCTTGCATTTATGTATTCTTATGATCCATTAAATTCCCTGAAAATTTTCTGGGTACCCATCTGTGACCATTTATTGCACTGCTAATTATACCTTCACTGGTCCAGTCATATGGTTTAAGTTTGTTTATTTACGGTCAAATATAGATTTTAGGTTACTTGGTCAGGCTTTGATGACCCTTCTCTCTGTCAATAAGTCTGATCATAGTCACATATGCATTGGTCAAATAAACTTTCTCAGCAAGAATGAAGACCATTCATGGCTTTTGATCTGTTGTTATCTCTGATTTAATGATTTTCTTTAGAGAATTTCTTTGAACCATTTAAGAAGTATTGCTTATGTGCAGGGCAATAAAGTTGCAGGTTTTGAGATCTTGTGTGAGGTCTCTATGGGTTGGGTATTGTAGAGTATGGTTCTTATCCAATATATTTGTTTGCGTATTCTTTGACATTGTCTTCTTCAAAATGTGGCTAGGTTCTATTCATACTTAGATTACTATTTACTTCTTTAAAATGATAACTGAAATGAAGAAAAGAAAATCTAAAGAGTGAAGTTACATTTGCTTAGAAAATGAAGTTGGTCTACCTGAAAAGACCAGTCATGTCAAAAGATATTTTTGGCTATATACGACATTAAGCAGTCCTTAGACTGAACATATGGGCGTCATATTATAGGTTTATATTGGCAATCTGACAATGTTATATTAGGGTTGTTATTGCTGAATATAATTATTCTAACTGTTTCAAAAGGCTTATTTGGGGGTCTTAAAAGCTCAGGCCTCAAGGAGGCCCTCGAGAAAATCTTGAAGGTTATAACTGGGAATATCATGGAAGAAGGCTCATGCGAAAAACACTCCTTTCACCTTTTACAGAAAGTGTGCATGTTAGGCTTCCATTAGTTTAATAACCATCAAAGAGAAGATATGGATCATTTTAGTTTTAAAATGATGTTATCTGTGGATTAGTTCTAAAGTATGGTAGGATATGTTATTGTGCACTAACCATAAACGTATATGCATGTTAATTTTTTTCAACTATGCTACCCTCTCTACCTGTTATGTCAAGTTCAAATGTATTAGCGGCATCCATCTTTGCTTATTTTCATATTTTTTTCTTAAACTTTTCCATGTTCAGGAAAATCTGTGAGGCTTATGCCTTAGGATTGAGGCTTCGGCCTCGCCTCATTCAGAGTTTTACACCTCCACATTTTTAAACATTGATTGTCCCTTCCTTTTTCTTTCTTTTTCTTTTTATGGTAGGAAACAAATCATTTCTTTTCCTTCATCTTCTTTCATTTTATGAACCTCTCTTGCTATAAATTAATTGTTGTAGTACTTGGAAAAATTAACCAGTATGAGGTGAGTTGTACTCTAATCCTATCTCATGAATTTCTGATTAGTGGATATATGACTGAGGTATGCTTATGTCATCAAAGTTTTACTTTTTCTTAACTGTGAATTTTGTTATATCTTTTATTTCTTAGATAATATTTTCTTTTTTTCAGGATTCTCATCCAGTATGAGATGAGTTATACTCTAATCCAAATTATCTCATGAATTTCTGATTAGTGGATATTATGACTGAGGTGTGCTTCATGTTATTGTGGGTGTGGATACCAAAGTTTTAGTTTTTCTTAACTGTGAATTTTGTTTATCTTTTATTTCTTTGATAATATTTTTTTCAGGATTCTACAGCAGCCTGTATATATGATTTTAAGATCCATTCCTTTTTGTATTCTGTAAACAGCCAGAAAGTTGCCTCGTGCTCCACCAGTTCAGCAGCCAGCAGGGATGGTTCTTGCAGATAGGCTGGTTGACCGATCTCAAGCTTCGGCATGTTGTTCTTAGGTATTGAAAAGCATGAACATGATCGTTGTTGTAATGTGGTGTATTAGGCCTTTGTGTTCATCTCTAAGGGTAGGCAAGTTGAATGGGCTAAGGTGTACATGTTAGACATGCAGCAGTCTTATCAAGTCAAAGCAATTTGGTTTTGCAAAAATCTTGGTACCAAGAATGGTGCCTATTAAGGTGTCCCTTTTGAGACCAAAGACCATGCCTATTTGAAGGTTATGGAGACTGATAAGAAGCTGGAATAATCTTTATAGATAGAATGATCGTAAATCCTGGTCTTCTTCTTCCTTTTCTTCCTGGTGCTCTTTCTCTCTCTGTCTCTGTGCGCATGCGTGCGCATGTGCATGCCCACCTTTTCTTCCTGGTGCTCGTTCTCTCTCTGTCTCTGTGCGCATGCGTGCGCATGTGCATGCCCACACATGCACGTGCAAGTGTCTGTTCTTCATTTAATTACCAAGTTGCCAAGGGATGGTGTTTTGGTTGTAGATTTTAATTAAATAATGGAAAATGAAGCCTAACTTTTTCTGTCTCATTTGCTACTTTTCTAGTTTAATTACCTTACTACTGTACTTTTTTTCCTTTGCCTTTATATTCATTTCAATAGTTAGATAAACTTTATGATCGTGTGCATGAAGCTGTTTTTCCAACCTTATCCCCAATTGGTTACCATTCTTGCAGGTTTTGGGTCATCAACTGTCTGAAGGAAATTAACAGAATAATGTCTTTGGAAGTGCAGCAATGAAGTCATGAAATGAGGAAGGGAAGGTTAAAAAAGTATATATATTTGTAAATTGTTCCGCTACACCTCCCATCTGCATTAGGGAAGAATGTATCCTATTTCCATCATCTGTTTCTGGACCCCGCAAATGAGCAGAAAATGTCATGTGTGCTTTTTCAAAGACCTGTAAGTGTTCAGTTTGGTGTATTCAGTGTTTTGCTTCCTGGAAATCAACACTTCTACATTGACAACTAATGAAGAATTATTTTTGCATAATGGTAAGGTTGTTTTGTGGTGATATTGGTAAGAGCTTGAAATATGGGAGCAGTCTTTCTACAGGTAGGAAGAAGCCTATGTACATTAGACCCTCTCATGCCTTGAAATTACGGAAGCCTTTCTAATTATTTTTAGGGAAAAATATTGAGATATTCCTTCAAGTTTGGGCGAGCAGCATTTTGACTCCAAATTTTAAAAACATTTCAATTAGATGCCGTGACTTATTTTTTTGTTGCAATGTGGCCCACATAACTTCTTTTTTGGATGTAATATGGCTCAGTTGTCTATCAGGTAATGATCTGTGTAAAATATCTAAATTACCCTTCATTTGTTGGGAGTATTATTAATTGGAAGGATGCTGGTTTGGGGGAAGGGTTGCCAGGTCTCTCGACCTCCCAACCAATCCTTCTCTTTGTATCTCCTCTACTGTTCCAAGACAACTGAAGCTCTAATCGACTTAGGATTCCATCTCCACGGGCACAATAGAAATCCACGAAGATGAGCTTATCACCAGCTAGTGGGCAGCTATGTTAAAAGGAGGATGCACACATCGAGCGTCAAGTAGGTAAGGCTTTTGTATTTTCGCTTTCAACCTGGTTGGTATTTGATGATGCTGGATATTGTATTATTTAGTATTCCCTGTAGTACTTCTGCATCAGTATAGTTTTGGGGATTTGTAAGAGTTTTAATGATTGTAGTAAAATGTTCAAGTTGTTTATAGTTTCTCCCAGGATTGTAGCTGAAGCTTATCTTTTGTTTGCGGGCCACCTACCATGTATATTGGAAAGCATAAAATAAAGGCAAACGACCATTGCAACTTTTGTCTGCAGGCCACCTTCCTTAAAGTTGTTCAAAGAATCTTTATTAGAAGATTCTTTCTTTACCATTTTAATCCTTGCCAAATGACCCGTTGCAGTCTTCCAAACTTTGTTTGATACACTCTGTAGACTGTCCTATAGACATTTAGCTATTGGGGTTGTTGTGGTTCAAATTTGGCCAGAGGGTGACCACGCGGGAGGGGTCGAGGGAGCCACCGGTGGTTGGAAGGAGTAGACGGGAGCCATCTCCTGTGCGACGACCGTGGACCTACACAAAGCCTCACCGGTGTTTCCGATGGGCCTTCCGACGATCAAATTAGAGTGGGGTAAATTTGGTCCAGCCAAAAAGTTTCTTAGAAGTTACCTGACCGAGCTATTTATAGTCCCGGTAGAGAGGTTCAGGTGGCAGAGGCACTGTTGGCCCTCATCATGAGGGGGCGTGGCTCTGAGTCGGATGATGCGCAACTTAAGCTGGTTGGTGGCGTATAGTACTGCCCGTTCTTGAGAACAGTAGGATGTTAGACAGTCATAGCAGAGTATGGCCGGAGTAGTCAAGGTATCGTCTGACTGTTGAAGGTCGGCTATCGAGACGTGGCACGGTAGTGTTGTAATGTACGGCTACGTAGATGGGCGTAGGTGCGCACATAGGTGTGGTCGTTGGCGAGGCCAAGCCCGTTGAAAGGTCGTATCATGCGTTTGACGAGGTTGGCTTGACGGGTGCTGAGAGTAGCTCAGCTTCCGGATTCCGAGGTGTGCTCGGTGGAACTCCCTGAGCTCGAGGGTCGGGGCGTACTACTAAGTAGACGCCTCGAGCTTGGTCGGGGCGGGTCGGCGAATACTGGAGGCATCCCGAACATGATCGGGGGAGTCGGCGAATATCTGAAGTTGGTGGAGCTTTTGGCGGAGTTCGAAGTCGAGCCGAATCTGAGCCGAAGTGAGGATTCAACCAGTTGGCGTTGACGTTTATTGGGCAGAAACTAGGCGGCCTTTTAGCTGTGGGCTGGACGATCCATTTTGCCCCACATCATTTGCCCCCCACTTCCGAGGTCGAGCTACCCTACAGCTCGGATGATGGAAGTAGGCAGATTCCTGATCATCCAGTGCTTCAATCGAGTAGGTGAAAAGAGGCGCGTACGGAGCTGTGTATACCTCGGCGCATTTCATAGCTGGAAGCTCGATGTCAGACTTGGGAGGCTCGAGCTGCCAGATTTTCCTGAGTAAAATCCACCGTAGAAATTTTTCAGTGTTCCACGTGGGCATTTCTTTTTGAGGGGTTGCTGGAGTAGGACGAGGAGGGTTTCGACCATTAATTCTCCATCCCTCAAAGCATCCCGTCTGGCGGAATGCGAGAAGCCGACCATTAATGCTCCCTTCTCCAAAGCGTCTCATCTGACGGAATGCAAGAGGCCAACCAACAGCATTTCGAGCTCCAGAGCACCCTCCATAATGATCAGCATTTAGTGGGGCGATTTGGGGGGATTTGTTGAGGCCGTCTTATGGCCTGCCACGTGGCGAACCCCAGCTCGTCTGATCATTTAGGCTACCTGATCAAGGCCACTGCAGTGGCCTATATAAAGCCTAGAAAAGGGGGGTCCAGGATCGTTGCTTGAACCCCCCCCCACACTTCTGGTTTTCTTCCTTCAGCCGCCATTGTCGTGGTGTTGGAGCTTTCTTCCGGGCACTATGGGAGCTTTCTATCAACCTTTGCACCGGGCGTTGCTTTCTCCTCCCGGCGGGCATTCTCCTTCTTTGCTTGACCACCCTTTCCGGTGAGCTTTCGGGTAAGTATTTTATCCCTCCTTTCGGTCGCTCGGAGAGTGATAAGTGCTAAATAATGTATAAATTAATATCTTATTAATAACACTTATCATTATTTTAATTCACATATTTTGTAAATTTAACTAAAAAAATGTGTTGCCTTCATCATTGCATTTTAATAAATTAAAGGTAATTCATGTTTTACTCATTTATTTACTGGTCAAGTTTAATGTGTGCAGGTCGCGTTTGCAGCTGAACCCATGTCCATGTCACCCTTTAAGTGCTTAGAGATCAAGCTTCCACGTCATCCCTTTCCTCCCCTGTTTTAAGCTTCAAAACAGAGTCAATCCCAATCCTCTTTTCATCACGAATCATAGCCACGTCTGTTGAGTCCAGCATCCACCACCCCAGCTCTTTCGAAGCCCCTGCATCCCAACTCATCTCTCATCCTATTCTTCGGATCAAGCTAGTGAACCCGAATCCCAGCCGCATCCAACCATCGGCAGCATCCCAAAATCAGATCTCAGCCTTCCTTATCCCATGTTCTTAGCTTCTGCATCCCCTGCATCCGAAAACAAGTTCGTCTTCTCTGAAAATCAAGCAGCCCAGCATCTGCGATCGATCCCATGTGAAGTCTCGGATCCCGCTCCACGGACGAAGATCACGCATGCATGACCTCCGCAGCCCACATCCCGTTCGTGATCTTCTCCTCTCCCGTTCGCGATGACCTTCAACCACCCACGGATAAGTCCCAGTCGATTCTAGCTCTCTCTTCCATCCTTATTCAGCCAAATCTCCTGCATCCCAGATTAGCCCTTCCTCCCAACTTCCGAATCCAAACTCCATCCCATCTATGTTTGTTCCCAGCATCTTCCTTCTCCCTTGATTCATTCTTATCTTCCCAATTCTTCCGGCATCCCTTCTCAGCCGTGAACACCATCCCGCGTTTCCCACAACGTCCACATCTTCCTCTGCTTCTGAACCAACCCATCCTCTGAAAGTGAATCCTAGGTTCTTCAGTATTAAGCATGCTGATTTTTTTTTTTTTTTTGAAAATCATGGTTGAACCTGATCGGGTTGCCTACGTACCCCTTCATAAGGGGGATCAAGCCATACGTAGTTCTTTTTATGTTTTAAAATGCAACGGAAAAATCGAATCAAACAATTTAATTCATGCATGCTTACAAGATCAAATCTAGAAATCAGTACCTTAAGAACACATAGGATTATGCTGGAATCGTTTAAACAATTATGCTAAAACTTTCATGCATGATTAACTATCAGATCTGAAAGGTAAACATTCTATTCTGATTAATCTCCAAATATCCATCGAATGGATTCTGGAGATAACTCCGTGAGGAGCCCCAAAGGAGGGTAAAACCTCGGGAAAATCAGACCTAGACCCTATCTCCAAAATAAAATATTGATATGGGATTAATACCTTTTATGATAGAAGAAACTTGTGGATCTGATCCTTGACTTCGCAGCCACGCACAAGAATGGCCTCTACGAGAAGTACACGCGAAGTTCCTGAAGAGATCCAATCCTGCGGAAGTGCTAGCTTGTGCAGAATTTCTTGAGGCTGAAATTTGATTTTCCCAACGCTATCAACTTTTGATCCGCCTTCTTGGAAGAACTTGGAGGAAAGGTTTAGAGGGATTGAAGAGGACTTAGATCTGATCTAAAGACTCTTATGATCAGGGACCCCTAACACTAATGGCGTGATGGACTTAGAGGAGGAAGAAGTCGGCTAGATTGAATGCAGAATTTTCCATGCATGAACTAGGTTTCCTCTCTTTTCTTTTTCCTTTTTTTCTTCTTTTTCTCTCTTTCTTTCTTGAATTCGACCACCAGCTGATGGAGGTCCTTTTAATGTTGCTATCCCCTCTAACTTCATGCCAACCATCCCATATTTGAGGAGGATTTTGTGGGGTTTTGAATTTTGAATTCAAAATTCAAGTTCATGCGCTATTACATGATGAAGCTTGATCTAATCTAAACCATTCATCATGTTGCCACTTTCCTCTTTCAATTTCGAAATTTCCATGCCCCCAATCAGATTAGAGGGTCACGTGGTGATTTTGTGGTGATTAAATTCGAAATTCAACCTTAATTAGAAGTGAGATAAAGATAAGGATGACATATGCCATGAAGAGAGATAATTTGATCTTATCCAATTCTTTTCATGAATTTATCTCTCCATGTCACCCCATCTGATGATGAAAGAGGTCCATGATGTTGCCAAGTATTCTATGGCACCATTAAATAAATTAAATTAATTTTTAATCATATTAAAAATTAATTTATGGCGCCATGCATGGACATGTGACAAGTGGATTTCAAAATTCGAACAGTTTCAGATCAAACCCATTTAATTTAATTAAATCCTAACAATTAGAATGATCCAATTATCATGGGTTGAACCTAATCCAATTAGATCAATCCCTAATTAAGCACAAATTTAATCTAATTTAATTTGGTCAACCTAAGTCCTCTTGATTCAGACCTAATCCAATCAGGTCAAAAATCCTGATTGAGCCTAGAATTGAATCTAATTCAATTTGGCTCATCCTTAGTCTAATTAGTCAATCCAATTGAGTTCATTAGCAAACTAATTACTAATTAATCCTCCGATAATTACTTTAATTATTTTATAAGATAATTTACCAATCGAATTGACCAAATTATCCCGAATGATTCTTAATCATTCATCAGCCTTCTTGATCAATCAGGAATCTTCTATGCGTGTGACCTCATAGGTTCGAACCTAAGCCAGTAGTATAGGAACGACTTCCTACACTAATCGATGTGACCATCTAGCAATTGTACCCGACATCCGGATAGGTCGAATATATGCGAAGCAAATATTCTGGAACCCTGAACTATAGTTACTGTATAATTCAATCCCTTTGACTCCTAATGCTAGGATGACTTAGAGCTCACTGTCAACCCTATAATTAGTATATCCATTATGTGATTAACTTTAGATATCCCGTGACTCCTCACTGGGATTACCCTGGCCAAAGTTTTGCTAAATTAATCACAAGATATTATTTCCTGTTTTCCAGAAGGGGTCAATTCCATCTCGACTCACAACTGACTACGCAAGTACTTGACTGCACCCAGTGACCTTCCGTCACTGAATTAGAAATCCAGGTAGTCCGGTACCAAAGTACAATGAGTTGCTTGTTAGTCACAGGTTGCGGTTCAGATCAGAGGGCCAAACTTATACCCATATCCACTCGGAACATCTCTTGACAGTAGAGCATTCCGGAATTGGTCACATTCAGTGAAATGTACTCCTACACTTCACCTGTGTGGCATACCAGTGTCTTCACACTCCTTGGTTAAGAGGACAACCAACGTATGTATCATTCGATCACGAACAAGTTTAAGGACTCGAAGATAAATCCTTCTTTATCATAACATAAGTCCTAAGAACTTCATCATATAAGAGTTCATTTGAAGATGAAATGATGAATAATGCCAAATAACACTTTATTAATTTGTCAATTGATTTACAAAATTCAATCATCAATATTGTTGCCCAAGGAGACAACCCAAGAGGGGGGGTGAATTGGGTTTGGATTAATTATTGACAAATTAAAACTTGATTAGTAAATAATTAAATCTAATGCAAGCAGGTTAATTAAGCTACTTGATGAGGAGATTGGAAGAGACAAATAGCCAATGCAAACACAAGAAAATTTTATAGTGGTTCGGAGCCAACCCTTGCTCCTACGTCCACTCCCCAAGCTTCACTTGGGAGTTCACTATAATTTCTTGGATTACAGCCGGTTGTTTTACGAGATCACTATCCAACTTGTTGTTTTCGCGAGATCACAACGAACTCGGTTGGTTTTCACAGGCTCACCGACCAGAAGCATCCGATTGTTTTTCCAGGATTACAATCAAACCCTTACACCGTTGGTTTTTCCTTTGGCTCACCAACAAACCTTACAACCCTTGATTCAATCTCCTGATTGAATCAAGTAAGAAAAATAGTTTGGGAAAAGATATAAGGAAAGCTTCTTAAAATGCAAATATGAATCAATATGAATAGAGTAAACTTAGAAGCCCTCAAACAGATTTCGGAAGAGGAAGAAAGGGCTTCTCGAACTCTGAGTCTCCTCTTTGAGTGCACTGAAGATTTGATGTCAGAAGAAGAGCCTTGAATGCGAAGGAAAAATTTCTAGGAATGAATTAAATGCGTTTCTTCCTTCTTTTGCTTGTCTTTTCTCTCAATGGACTCTTGGTAGTTGGAAATGCCTTAATGCACAGATAGAGTAACTCTCTTGTTGTCTACTACTATTTACTCTGGCTATTTAAACGTTTCTTTTGAAAAATAGTTGTTAGACACTGATTTGTAGCCGTTCTGCACAGTCTGCACCTCCTGACAATGTATCCATTGGGGTCGGATTCGACTCGTTCGATCTGGAGTCGACTCGGTCCAATCCTGGAGTCGACTCGCCAAGATCTGGAGATGGCTCGGCATTTTGGAGACGGCTCGTTCTCAGGATTTCAGAGATTTATTTTTCTGCATTTCTCTCTCGAGTCGACTCGGATCCTCTTAGAGTCGACTCAGCTCTCAGAGCCCGAAAAATCGATCCTCTGTCTGTTGATCTGAGCTGCCTCGGAGTCGACTCGCACTTTGTTGGGGTCGACTTGGCTGACTTGGGGTCGACTATGGAATTCTCGAAGTCGACTCGTTCACAGGGTCACTGAGTTTGGTTCTCTGCCTTTCAGTCCGCTTTCCTCTGAGAGTCGACTTTGGTATGATTAGGAGTCGACTCGCCAAACGTTGGAGTCGACTCGCATCCTTCTAGAGTCGACTCGGTAACAAGGTCTAGAAAATACCTCTCTGTCTTTCTGTCTGTTACTCCTTGGAATCAACTCGGATCTGTAGAGAGTCGACTCGTCAAGCATCGGAGTCGACTCGAAACCTTCTGGAGTCGACTCGCTGACAGGGTCTGAAAACCATCTTTCTGTCTTTCTTTTTGTTCTCAGTTAGAGTCGACTCGTAGAGTATCGGAGTCGACTCGAGCTGGTGCCAGAAACTCTGAACCATTTGGAGTCGACTCGTAATCTTCCGGAGTCGACTCGAGAATCAGCCCTTGGTTCAAATAGGGTTCAATACTTGTCCAACTTAATTTGAACCAAAGCTTGAGGCACTTAATTGAAAATATACAAATATATGCCTGAAGTACTAGATTGAGTTCATTATTATAACATAAGATATACTCAAATGCCTTGAGCTCATCAAAATCAAATAGAGGTTCAATCAATCACTCCACAATCTCCTCCCTTTTGATGATGACAAAATATTGAGTATTTGTAAAGTGAATTGCTCAGACATGAATTGACTTGTAGTAAAGTTTCAAAATGAATTCAAATGTCTAGTCATTTAGTGTATCCAAAATTGAAAGGTATGAGTCAGTAAACTTTGAAATTAAGGCTCTCCCTTTCGTTTGGAATTAAATAAGTCTTCAGAGCATACACTCAATTGTTTGGCTTATATTCTTTCAATTTAAATTGCTTATAATTTTGATTCTTCCCCTCAATATTTGCATTCTCTTTTGTTCGAACTTTGTTCATATTTTTTTATTAAATTTCTTTTGATTAGAGAGGGAAAAATCTGATAATTTATTCTTTAATATGATTCAACTAATGTCCGAATATCCCTTGAATAGATTCTGGAGATTACTCCTTGAGGAGCCCTAACAGAGAAATAATCAGCGTCGAGGTATTGAATCCACTAAGAACAAATTACATTTTTGCTTAAAAATGTTTCTTTTGTTTATATCCCTTTGCTTAAGAATGTTTCTTTTGTTTATATCCCTTTACATTTTTCTCTCCCTTTTTGTCATCACATCAAAAAGCACATAAAACATAAAAAGATAATAAGTCAAATTGCATAGATTTTTGAAGAAAAATCTCTATTCATTATAGTAAGTACAAAAATGAATACATATCAGAAAAGTCCTCAAGGGACTGTACATCATAAAATCAAAAATACACTAGGGTCGTCTAGTAGTGGAGGATGTGGCTCCCATACTCAGTCTAGTATGTCGCATGACCAAGCTTATCCCCTCAGATACATTCCCTAGTTGTGTGATGATCTCCGAGGGGGCCTTAGATTGTATCTCAGTTAGCTGGGTCACATTCTCCTGAATAGTGTCAAGCTTGAAGATTAAGGCATTTGCAAGCCTTTCCGCACCTTGACTTTGCCT
Source organism: Phoenix dactylifera (assembly GCF_009389715.1). Lineage (NCBI taxonomy): Eukaryota > Viridiplantae > Streptophyta > Magnoliopsida > Arecales > Arecaceae > Phoenix > Phoenix dactylifera. Next base: position 137,791 of record NW_024068155.1, read on the forward strand.
TCCAAGCTCCTCTCTGATGCTGTCTCGCATATGTCTCGTGTCTTCCTTAATGGCTTGAAGGCTCAAATACTGACCCTGGACCAGGTTCCTCATGTGAGACATCTCCTCTCTAACCTCTGCGATCATCATAGATACGGCTACTGTGGAGGGGATGACATCAGTGGAAGGAGCACTAAGTGGACCTCGCATCTCTCTCACTATCTCATCTCTCAGCTCCCGGAGCTACTCAGGGCTGATCCTGACCTCTAGGGGCTGCTGAGGTGGTCCTGGTCATGGTCAGTTGGGAATGAGGGACCAGAAGTGGATGAAAAAGTGGGAGGAGCTGTGTAGTGGTCCTGGTCATGGTCAGGGCTAGGTGAATGGTGAGTAGTAGGGTCAGATGGTGTGGATGAAGATGTTCTCCTAACCCAAACTCCCTCTACTTTATGGAAGCCCATTTTGTGAAGAGTCCCCTCACCCATATGATCAGTGTGCCTGAGGGAGCGTGTGGGTTCTCCCTCAAGGACAGGGACCTCTAATTCCCTAAACATAAGTGTAAAGAGCATGCCGTAGGGAAGACTTAGCCTAGGCTTATTTAAGGGTTCATAGAGATACCTATAGATTAGCTTTGGAAAGTTTAGGGGAATGTCATGTAGAATGTATAACATCAATGCTAGGTCCTTTTCTGAGACAAAGTCAAACCGACCAGTCTTAGGAAAAAGGGTCCTAGATATGATGCTCAGGAGGAGTCGCATTTCAGCCGAAAGCTAATTTGCAGACACCTCCTCTATGGGGGATTGGGTGGTCTTCCTAAAATGGCCGTAAGGGCCTCTGTCCTGTCTGTGGGATGTGTGGGAGCGATCCCATCGCGAGACAAGTGGAGGATCCTAGCAATGAGATCTTCTGAAATGAGAATGGGGACATTGGCTACTACCCCTTGGACACCACCGCCACCCTTTGTGACGGTCCCATAAAATTTCCTAACTAACCCTGGGTAGGTAGGGAGGTCAAGAGAACAAAAATATTCTAAGTTTTGGGCTCTAAGGTGATTCCCTAGGTTGAACCCTTCCTGGGAGAGGAAGTCAAAGTTGACTTGTCTTCCAGTAGAGACAACCCTCTCGGCGCACGGTTGCCAGGGAACCGTCCTCGGCGGAGAAGGAACCGGAGGTGATGGCCTCATGGGTTCGTTTCTCGCCTTGGACCATCTCTCGGTGCCGCTCGCGGAGAGAGGTCTCTTCCGGCTCAGGACAACTGCTTTTCTTGGCATTTTTGACCTAATACGAAAGGATGGACTCGAAGGACGGAAGAAAACAAGAAAGAAATGACGGAAAAAAGGGTCGGGGATGATGTAGGAGACGACTCTAGGTTTTTGAACAGTGGCGGCCGAGAATAGAAGTGGAGAAAAGGATATTTTACTTAGGGTTGAAAGTCGGATTTCCGACCTCGAGTCGACTCCGGTAAGTCGCGAGTCGACTCGACCTCGAGTCGACTCCTAAATATGCGCGAGTCGACTCCTCTACAAGCCGACTCTAAAATCTATTCGAGTCGACTCGAACTCTGGCACACGCTTAGAGTCTTAATCAATTCTGCTCAAAATGTAAGAAATGTAGAAATCCTTAGAATTTATATAATGATTTGATGATCACTGACGTGAAATCCTATATCCAACATAAGCTAATCATCAAAATTAATGAATTATAGGGGAGTATCAGTCGAATGGATCAATCACTCCTAATCCTCTTCTAAGAATACAAAAACGATCTTCACTTAAGGATTTTGTGAAGATGTCAGCAAGTTGATCATCAGTACACACGAATTCAAACACCACATTACTATTTAATACATGATCTCTTATGAAGTGATGTCTTATCTCAATATGTTTAGTTCTTGAGTGTTGAATTGGATTTTTAGTTAGATTTATGGCGCTTGTGTTATCACAGTTTATGAGAATCTTATTTTGTTTAATACCATAATCTTCAAGTTGTTGCTTAATTCATAAAATTTGAGCACAATAACTTCCGGCAGCAATATATTCGGCTTTAGCCGTAGATAGTGCAACCGAGTTTTGTTTCTTGCTAAACCATGAGATCAAGTTTTTTCCTAAGAACTGACATGATCCGCTGGTGCTCTTTCTATCAAGTTTGCAACTAGCAAAATCGAAATCAGTGTATCCTACTAGGTTTATGTTTGATTTTTTAGAGTACCATAATCCTATATCTTTTGTTCCTATTAGATATTTAAAAATTCTTTTTACTGCGATTAGGTGTGATTCCTTAGGATTAGATTGATACCTAGCACACATGCATACACTAAACATGATATCAGGTCTACTTGCTGTAAGATATAATAGTGATCCAATCATACCTCTATATAGTTTTTGATCTACGGACTTACCTGATTCATCTTTGTCTAACTTGCATGATGAGCTCATGGGAGTGCCAATTAATTTGTTTCCATCCATATCAAACTTCTTTAACATTTTCTTGATGTACTTAGCTTGATTGATGAAGATTTTCTCCTTAGATTGTTTGATTTGAAGTCCGAGGAAGTAGTTCAATTTTCCCATCATGCTCATCTCAAATTCACTCTGCATTAATTTAACAAATTCTTCGCAAAGGCAATTGTTAGTAGCACCGAAAATAATGTCATCTACATAAATCTGCACTACCAGCTTATCTTTATTTTTCCTTTTCAAGAATAGGGTTGTGTCAACATTTTCTCTAGAAAATTCATGGTCTAATAGAAATTTACTTAGTCTTTCATACCATGCTCTAGGGGCTTGTTTTAGACCATAAAGTGCTTTGTTCAATTTATAAACATGATTGGGGTATTGATGATTTTTAAAATCAGAAGGTTGTTCCACATACACTGATGCAGGAGCACCTTCCTCATTCTAATGGCGTGGGACATTGGGTGAGGGGTGAAAAGAATTTGAGTCCAAGAACAGTTGAGTCCAAGCTGAAATTAGATTGAGTCCATGCAATAAGTGATTTGATTCACAATGGGTTAGCCTCTTCACAATGAATTAAATTGAGTCCAAGGCGTGAATGGGTCCATGGCTAATTAGAAGTGGTCACATGTCAAAAGAAAGAGAAGTTCAACCATGAAGACCTCTCACATGTGGAAGAAATTCAGAGTTCAAATCCAGTTGAAATCCGTGACAGATTGAACACCATATGGTATTTTGAAGATTTTGGGAGCTACAGAAGTCTGATTAAGTTGATTCAAATTTTGTTGGAAAGTAGACATCCGTAGTTTTCCAATGACTATAAGAACGTAAAATTTGGAGATCAGATGAAATTTGAAGAGTCTCCCGAACTTCATGCTGATGTTGGTACCCGACAAGGAGTTCCACCTAGATTCCAACTCGTGGCATGCGGCTGAATTCCTTTTGATGGGTTTCAATTCACACGCCATAAGGAATGGATTCCTAGGTGTCTAGGCTTAGGTGTCAAGGCCTTTGATTGGTCAATTAGAAAATTTAAATTTTGAATTGAGTCCTCATGTAATTAGGAGTCCAATTTAAAATTCTGTGTAGTCCTTATCCTTATCATTTGCCAACCTTTCTTTCTATATAAAGAAGGGTATGATGAATGAAGTTAGTTTCTTTTGGATTTCGAAATTCCCTTTGTTTACGTGAGGAGGGGCAAGTCCCTTGCTTGGTGCGATGCTAAGAGGCTGAAGAAAGAGGTGGGACGCCTCCCTTCAAGTCTTCAAAATTTGAATTAGTTTGGATGAGATTTCCAAAACTAATTCATCCTTATCCACTCTCTCTCTCCCTTGTTTCACGCTTGTTCCCGTAGGTGCACCTCCTTGAGTGCCACATCAGCATTTCAGCACCTCCCTCACGCCCAAGACTCCTTTCCCACGTCCTCCTCTAAGTCCTATTGCCATTAGGACTCCACACAACCCAATTCAGCCTAAAAAAATTGGTCTAGCCAATTTCAGCCCCACAAAAATTGGTGCCTAATTTTGGTCCATTGGCTGACCCTCCTTGAACCCAATCTCACCAACCAGCAACCCATCTTCTTCCTCCTTCCTTCCACCACAAAGAACCCTAGCCTCCATTGCCATTGCTTTGAAAAAAAAAAGGAGAGAAGAAAGATTCAGCCATCCTCAAGAAGAAAAATCTGCAGCCCACCCCGAATGCGTCAATTGGTATCAGAGCGAATCCTTGTCGCCATGAGTACTAGAAGTGGTCGCCCCTACAACAATGAACGACAACGTGCTGAGATGATGGCCGAGCTCATCCGTCAAGTGGCGGCCTTGAATCAGAAGGTGGAAGTTGTTTGGGATCGTCTCTTCCCCGAGCCAAACAATCTTGAAGATGAACATGCTGTCCCCGCGCAACCTGAAAATTCAGAAGTGCCATTTGGAGGAGACCCCGATGTTGAAGCATTCTCCCCCAGGGGTCTATCACCCCAAAGGCCACCTAGGGATCAGCGGATGCCCCCTCCATCAATTTCAGACATTCCTCATATGGGGAATAATTTCAGGAATCCCTATGTTCATCAAAATCAGCGGGAGCGCCATGATCTCGACGATGTCATGAAGCGGGTTCGTGTAGAAGTTGCTGATTACAGCGGAAGCATGGACCCAACCTACTTCCAGGATTGGTTGATGTCTCTCGAAGACTACTTCGAATGGTTCAGCATGCCCAATGAAACCAAGGTGCGATTCGTGAAGATGAAGCTCAAGGGCCAAGCACGCATATGGTGGCATAGCGTTGAAGAGAAGCTTCATCGACTTCGACAGCCCCCTATCAATGATTGGGAGAAGATGAAACTTTGTTTGAAGGAAAAGTATCTTCCCCTTGATTATGAGGAGACACTCTTCGAAGAACTTCTGAAACTTCGTCAAGGAAGCTCTTCCGTAGAGGAGTATACAGCCCGATTCCATGAGTTGATGATCCGCAGCAACCTCACGGAGACGGATCGACAGTCCCTAACTCGGTACCGATCCGGGCTGAGGGATGACATCAAGAGGGAGCTAATGACAACGCGCATCTTCGGCCTAGAGGAGGCATACCAACTCACCATTCGAGTTGAATCGCAGCTACGACAAAGACGCCCTGCGCAAGCACCAGTTGTACGACGATTTCCCGAGTGCAGCACCAACCGAGGAGTTCCACTTCCTCGAGGTAACGCCCCTGCTTTCAGATCTGAAACCTCTGTAAATAGAAGCACATATCAGGAAAGGGGTGCTCCAAGGGCTAATGAAAAGGGTAAAGGTCCTATGCCACAATCCACACCGCAAGGGAAGAATCCTGTTGAATGCTACAAGTGCGGCGGGCGAGGCCATTTCGCCGTTGTTTGTCCTACCCGAGACCAACGATTTGCATTGGTATGTGAGGAGGATGAGATCATAGGACCCTCTGAAGTCACTCCTCCCTCTCAGCCCGCTGATGAAGAGGGAAATGAAGGAAACGAAGAACATGATGAAGAAGCCCCTGCGGTGGAGCTAGAAGCTTCAGATCTACCTGTGTGCGTCGTGCGGCGGGTTCTTACGGGTTGCAAGCTGGAGGAGAACGTGGAGGAAGATTGGAGGCGCACCAATATCTTCCACACTCGCGTCGAGCATGCCAACAAGTCTCTAAACCTCATCATTGACAATGGAAGCTGCATGAATATCATTTCCGAAGAAGTGCTGAAAAAGCTGAATCTGAAACCGGTACCGCATCCAAAGTCGTATCGGATAAGTTGGATCGAAGACTCCTCCATCCCTATTAAATGAAGATGCTTGATCAGTTTTTCACTTGGTAAGGACCTCCGAGATGAAGTATGGTGCGATGTTCTGCCTATGAAAGCGTGCCATCTTCTTCTAGGAAGACCTTGGTTGTATGATCGTAGTGTCGAGTATGATGGTCGATCCAATTGTTATTCTCTATATTGTGCCAACAAAAAAGTTGTGTTAAAGCCCCTTAGGATCACTGATTTTACCTCTGAAAATCTGATAATCCAACGGGTTTTAACCATGAGAAAGTTTGAAGCTTGTAGCCGAGAGATTGGGGTCATGTATGCACTAATGGCTAGGGAAGTTGGGGCTGAAATTTCAGAAGTTGTTCCTCCTGATTTCAAGTCTATATTGGATGATTTCTCTGATGTAACCCCTGAGGACCTTCCCAAGGAGCTTCCACCGATGAGGGACATCCAACATGCCATAGATTTGGTGCCCGGTTCAAGTTTATCGAATCTTCCTGCATACCGGCTGAATCCTAGAGAACATGAGGAGCTTCACCGCCAAGTCCAAGAACTTTTGGGCAAGGGATTCATCCGAGAGAGCCTCAGTCCATGTGCCGTTCCGGCTCTACTTACTCCCAAGAAGGATGGTTCATGGAGGATGTGCGTGGACAGCAGAGCAATCAACAAGATTACAGTGAAGTACCGCTTCCCGATCCCGCGGCTTGACGACATGCTGGATTTGTTGCATGGAGCCACCATCTTCTCCAAGTTGGACCTTCGAAGTGGCTACCACCAGATCAGAATCAGACTTGGGGATGAGTGGAAGACGGCATTTAAGACCAAGGATGGCCTCTATGAATGGATGGTTATGCCGTTTGGTCTCTCCAATGCGCCAAGTACTTTCATGCGGGTTATGAATCAAGTGCTGAAACCGTACATTGGGCGCTTTGTGGTTGTTTATTTTGATGACATTTTGATTTTCAGTCGTAGCCGTGTGGCGCATCAGCAACATCTTCGCCGAGTGCTTCTTACACTTCAATCAGAAAAACTTTATGTTAACCTGAAGAAGTGCTTCTTTGCAAAATCACAAGTACCATTCCTTGGTTTCATAATTTCAGATCAAGGTGTCGCAGCGGATCCGGAGAAAGTTCGTGCCATTCGGGAGTGGCCGATGCCAAGTAACATTTATGAGGTGAGGAGCTTCTATGGCTTGGCTTCCTTCTACCGCCGGTTCATAAGAAATTTCAGCAGCATAGTAGCACCAATCACCAATTGTATGAAGGCTGAAAATTTCCGTTGGACGCCGGCCGCCACTAGAGCCTTTGAAGACATCAAGGAACGTCTAACCCAAGCCCCAATTCTTCGACTTCCAGACTTTGATCAGCTCTTCGAAGTCGCTTGTGATGCTTCTCACATTGGGATTGGTGGAGTTTTGAGCCAAGAAGGTCATCCCGTCGCCTTCTACAGTGAAAAGCTCAACGACGCCAAGCGAAGGTATTCTACTTATGATATTGAGTTTTATGCTGTGGTTCAAACTCTTAAACATTGGAAGCATTATCTTCTAGATCGAGAGTTTGTCATGTACACCGACCATGACTCTTTAAAGTACATCAATTCACAAAAGAAGCTAAGTGCGCGACATGCGAGATGGGTGGATGTACTGCAGCAATTTACTTTTGTATTGAAGCATAGGCCTGGTGCAGAAAATCGAGTCGCTGATGCCCTTAGCCGGAAGACACATATTCTCACCCTCTTGAATGCAGAAGTAACGAGCTTCAATGATCTGAAAAATCTATATTCTACTGATGCATATTTTCAGCCTATCTACACCGAAATTTCAGCAGGGAGTCACCGGCAGCATTCTGATTTTTCAATCCATGACGGCTTTCTCTTCCGTGGCACACGCCTATGTATTCCAGAAACCTCTCTTCGCGACCACATCATCCGGGAGGTTCATGGGGGAGGTCTTGCTGGTCAATTCGGGCGTGACAAGACCGTCGTTATGATGGAGGACAGGTTCTATTGGCCGACCTTGCGTAAGGATGTCCACCGAATCATCAAACATTGCCGAACTTGTCAACTAGCCAAGGGAACAAAATCCAATGCCGGCCTCTACTCTCCACTGCCATTGCCGAGCTCACCATGGGAGGACCTCAGCATGGACTTCGTGCTTGGGTTGCCCAAGATGGTACGAGGACATGATTCTATTTTTGTCATTGTTGACAGGTTTTCAAAGATGTCGCACTTTGTGCCCTGTGCGAAGACTTATGATGCATCACGAGTTGCTGATTTGTTCTTAAAAGAAGTGGTTCGTCTACATGGGCTCCTGAAGACTATTGTATCTGATCGTGATGTCAAGTTCGTTGGCTATTTTTGGAAGACACTTTGGGCGAAGCTTGGCACCCGTCTTTCCTTCTCCAGCGCCTATCACCCCCAAACCGATGGGCAGACCGAGGTGGTCAACCACAGTCTTGGGAACCTTCTTCGATGCTTAGTCCGGGATCATGTGAAGTCATGGGATCTGATTTTACCCCATGCCGAGTTTGCCTACAATAGCAGTGTCAACCGTACCACAGGATTGTCACCTTTCGAGATTGTTCTCGGGTTGAAACCGTGGCGGCCTATTGATCTTGTACCACTTCCCATCAACACAAGGACCAGCGAAGGTGGTGAAGACTTCGCTAGGCACATACAAGACATCCATGCTGAAGTTCGACGTCGTTTGGTCACCAACACCGAGATTTACAAGCAACAAGCAGACATGAAGCGACGTCCCCTGGAATTCAAAGAAGGAGACCTTGTGATGATGCGGTTGAGTGCTGAACGCTTCCCTCGCAGAAATTTTCAGAAGCTACATCCTCGTCGCGCCGGCCCCTTCAAGGTAGTGAAACGAATGGGACCTAATGCATATGTGCTTGATTTGCCTGAAGACTTGCAGGTTAGCCCAATTTTCAATGTTGAAGACCTGCAGCTCTACGAAGGTCACTTTGCTGAAGATGAAGACCCTCCAGCCGTACCCCCATCATTACCACATCGATCAGCCCCTAAAGACACCATTGAAGACATCTTGGATGATCAGATTGTGTCCACACGTCGAGGGGGATATCAGAAATTTTTGGTTAAATGGAAAGGCAGACCAATTTCAGATTGCTCTTGGTTGAAGACGGAAGAAGTCCAACGGCTGAACTCGGATCTCTACGAGCTCTATCAGTCACAGAACTCGACAAAGTCGAGTCTTTTTCCAGCCGGGGAGAGTTGATGCAGGAGCACCTTCCTCATTCTAATGGCGTGGGACATTGGGTGAGGGGTGAAAAGAATTTGAGTCCAAGCTGAAATTAGATTGAGTCCATGCAATAAGTGATTTGATTCACAATGGGTTAGCCTCTTCACAATGAGTTAAATTGAGTCCAAGGCGTGAATGGGTCCATGGCTAATTAGAAGTGGTCACATGTCAAAAGAAAGAGAAGTTCAACCATGAAGACCTCTCACATGTGGAAGAAATTCAGAGTTCAAATCCAGTTGAAATCCGTGACAGATTGAACACCATATGGTATTTTGAAGATTTTGAGAGCTACAGAAGTCTGATTAAGTTGATTCAAATTTTGTTGGAAAGTAGACATCTGTAGCTTTCCAATGACTATAAGAACGTGAAATTTGGAGATCATATAAAATTTGAGGAGTCTCCCGAACTTTATGCTGATGTTGGTACCCGAGACGGAGTTCCACCTAGATTCCAACTCGTGGCATGCGGCTGAATTCCTTTTGATGGGTTCCAATCCACACGCCATAAGGAATGGATTCCTAGGTGTCTAGGCTTAGGTGTCAAGGCCTTTGATTGGTCAATTAGAAAATTTAAATTTTGAATTGAGTCCTCATGTAATTAGGAGTCCAATTTAAAATTCTGTGTAGTCCTTATCCTTATCCTTTGCCAACCTTTCTTTCTATATAAAGAAGGGTATGATGAATGAAGTTAGTTTTTTTTGGATTTCAAAATTTCCTTTGTTTACGTGAGGAGGGGCAAGTCCCTTGCTTGGTGCGATGCCAACAGGCTGAAGAAAGAGGTGGGACGCCTCCCTTCAAGTCTTCAAAATTTGAATTAGTTTGGATGAGATTTCCAAAACTAATTCATCCTTATCCACTCTCTCTCTCCCTTGTTTCACGCTTGTTCCCGTAGGTGCACCTCCTTGAGTGCCACATCAGCATTTCAGCACCTCTCTCATGCCCAAGACTCCTTTCCCACGTCCTCCTCTAAGTCCTATTGCCATTAGGACTCCACACAACCCAATTCAGCCTAAAAAAATTGGTCTAGCCAATTTCAGCCCCACAAAAATTGGTGCCTAATTTTGGTCCATTGGCTGACCCTCCTTGAACCCAATCTCACCAACCAGCAACCCATCTTCTTCCTCCTTCCTTCTACCACAAAGAACCCTAGCCTCCATTGCCATTGCTTTGAAAAAAAAAAAGAGAAGAAAGATTCAGCCATCCTCAAGAAGAAAAATTTGCAGCCCACCCCGATTGCGTCATACACTTCCTCATTAATATACCCATTTAAGAAAGCACTTTTTATATCCATCTGAAATAATTTAAAGTTTTTGAAACATGCAAATGCTAGCAACAATCTAATTACCTCAAGTCTAGCCACAGGAGCAAAGGTCTCATCAAAATCTATACCTTCTTCTTGATTATATCCGTTTGCCACTAGTCTAGCCTTGTTCCTAATCACAACTCCATTTTCATCAAGTTTATTTTTATACACCCATTTGGTTCCAATTATTGAGTAATCAGAGGGTCTTTCAACTAAGTCCCATACTTTGTTTCTTGTGAATTGATTAAGTTCCTCTTGCATAGCATTTATCCAATTTACATCACTTTCAGCTTCATCAAGGTTTTTAGGTTCTTGATGTGAAACAAATGCAAGATGATTATTTAAGTTTCTAAGTGAGGCTCTAGTTCTAATGGGTTGAGATGGATCATCTAGGATTAACTCTTTAGGATAACCGTGAGCATGCCTCCAAGCCTTAGTAAGTCCATGTTCAGCCATTACCTCTTGACTTGTTGAGCCCTCTTCAATTTGCTTTGGTTCATCTTCTTGTATGATCATGTCATCCATCTTTTCTTTAATTATTCCTACATCATCATCAAATGCTACTCTCTTACTGGAGGAAGCATCATTAGACTCATAAAAAACAGCATGAATGGATTCTTCAATAATAAGGGTTCTTTTGTTGAAGACTCTATAAGCCTTACTTGATGTAGAGTATCCCAAAAATATACCTTCATCATATTTGGAATCAAATTTACCTAAATTATCTTTGCCATTATTGTGAATGAAACATCTACACCCAAACACATAAAAGTAGTTTACTTTGGGCTTTCTATCTCTCCAAAGTTCGTAAGGTGTTTTCTTTATAATTGGTCTTAATAGAACTCTATTTATTATATGACATGTGTGTTTATGGCTTCTCCCCAAAAATATTTTGGGAGGTCACTTTCACACAACATAGTCCTAGCCATTTCCTCAGGGTTCTATTCTTTCTTTCCATAACACCATTTTGTTGTGGTGTCCTAGGTACAGAGAAATTGCGAGTTATCCCTTTTTTACTACAGAATTCATCAAATAAATGATTCTCAAACTCAGTTTCATGATCACTTTTAATTGCTATAACTAAACTATTTTTTGTATTTGTTACCTCCTTATGGAACTTCTTAAAAACTGAAAATGCCTCATCCTTATGAGCTAAAAACATGACCCAAGTGTATCTAGAGTAATCATCAACTATGACAAGTCCATACTTGTTTCCACTAAGGCTTGTAGTCCTAGTTGGTCCAAAAAGGTCCATGTAAAGTAATTCAAGGGGTCTAGTAGTAGAGACATAATTTATGGATTTAAAATAACTTCAAGATTGTTTGCCAAATTGACAAGCTTTACAAATTTTGTTTTTCTCATATTTCAGCTTTGGCAAACCAATCACAGAATCTCGTTTAACTAATTTAGATAAGGTGTCAATGCTTGCATAACCTAATTTACGATGCCATAACCAACTTGCCTCACTAAGCTTAGTATCATTAGCTACTAAGCAGTGGCTGTTTTTAGCAAGATCATCAAGATCTACTACATAAATATTTCCACGTCTTAATCCTTTAAAAACTAAACTATTATCAGTTGAGTTGGTTACGATGCACATAGATAGCTTAAACAATACATCAAAGTCTTTATCACACAGTTGACTAATGCTAAGTAAATTGTGCTTAAGACCATCTACAAGCCGAACATTATCAATAAAAGTTGAAGGTGTGATTTGTATCTTACCAATACCCATGATGTGACCTTGGTTATTATCTCCAAAAGTCACCGCACCTCCTTTCTTAGGTTCTAGGATGAAGAATTGCTCCTTGTCATCTATCATGTGTCTTGAACAGCCACTATCCAAGTACCAACAGTTTTTATTGACTTTGGCTACAAGACACTCCTACACAAGAAAATCATACGATCTTAGGTACCCAAGTTTTCTTGGATCCTTCAAGATTAGTTATATTGGTTCCTTTTGGAACCCAAACCTTTTTAATTTTTCTTTTAATTTTTGTTTTTCTATGGTCACATTATGTTAGCTTTATATCCTACTTTTTCACAGCAAAAACAGGTTATATTTTTAGTTTTACTTTTTCCAACTTTTACAAAAAAGTTCTTAAGCAACTTTTGCTTATTCTTAGGCTTATACCCTAAACCAACTCTATTAAACATAGCTCTTTGACTATTAAGAATTATCTCCAATTTTTCAGAACTATATGTAAACTTTTCTACAATAGGTTTGTATTTTTCAAGTTCTTTTGTTAAGTTCAGTTTTTCTATTTTTAGTAAGCTTGAATCTTTTGTAAGATTATCTTTTATAGTTTGATTACTGTTTTTATATTTTGAAATCTCTTTAGTTAATTTTTCTTTGTCTTTAATCAAGGTACAGTTCTTTTGAGTTAATAAATGGTTGCTTGTTTTAAGTTCTAAGTTTTCTTTAATAATGGAGTCCTTTTCCTTAATCAGACTATCATTTTTATGACTATAAGATTTATTAGTCAACCTCAAATCTTTGTTTTTAAGAGTTAAGGATTTATACTCATCCATTAGTTCATTAAAGGCATCATACAATTCATCAAAAGTAAACTCTAACTGAGTTTCAGATGTTACCTCATTATCATTTGCCATGAAGCAAAGGATGGCTTTTTCTTTTTGTTCCTCTTCCCATGATGATGATGATTGATCGGAATCTGTCAAGGTGGAGACAAGAGCTTTCTTCTTCTTGAGTTTGTAGCTCTTCTTCAGCAAGGGACAGTCAACTCTGAAATGTCCCGGCTTCTTGCATTCATAGCATCCAATTCCCTCACTTTTCCTTTCCTTACCTTTATCCTTGTTGAAGGAACTTGAGGGATCTCTCCTCTGATGAAAGGACTTCTTCCGGTTGATGAATCTTCTGAACTTTCGCACGAGAAGAGCCTCTTCTTCATCTTTCTCATTGTCTTCTCCTTCACTGCTGCCACTGCAATATAGTTCCTTGTTAGAAGAAGTGGATTTGAGGGCAATTACCTTTTTCTTATGTGAGGATTCTTCTTCATTGTGTTGCTTCATTGTGAGCTGATGCGTCATTAGGGATTCAAGAAGCTCCTCTAGTGGCATCTTGTTCAAGTCTCTTGCTTCTTGGATTGCCGTGACTTTGACTTCCCAAGACCTTGGTAACGAACGAAGAACTTTCCTGACAAGATCAGTGTTAGTATAACTTTTGCCAAGGCTTTTTAGGCCGTTGACAATATCAATAAAACGAGTAAACATGCAAGAGATGGTTTCATTTTGCTCCATTTTAAATAGTTCATATTTATGAACTAACATATTAATTTTAGTTTCTTTAACTTGATTTGTGCCCTCGTGGGTCACTTCAAGTCTATCCCATATCTCTTTTGCAGAAGTGCAAGTAGAGATTCTATTGAATTCATTAAGATCTAAGGCACAGTAAAGTACATTCATAGCTCTGGCATTTAGCTGTGCCTTCCTTTTATCATTGTCATCCCAGTCTTTGTCAAGCTTGGGTATAGCAATGTCATCAAAATAGATGAAAGGAATATGTGGTCCATTGATTATGATGTTCCAAAGATGATAATCTTGGGCTTGGATGAATATTCTCATTCTAGCCTTCCAATAGGTATAATTAGTTCCATTAAACAATGGAGGCCTATGAGTAGATTGCCCCTCACTATAGGAATATCCAAAAGGGATTGTCATTTTGATCTTTTGACTCTATTTAAAGATTGGAACACCAATCGATATGAGAGAACCTACTCTGATACCACTTGTTGCCCAAGGAGACAACCTAAGAGGGGGGTGAATTGGGTTTGGATTAATTATTGACAAATTAAAACTTGATTAGTAAATAATTAAATCTAATGCAAGCAGGTTAATTAAGCTACTTGATGAGGAGATTGGAAGAGACAAATAGCCAATGCAAACACAAAAAAATTTTATAGTGGTTCGGAGCCAACCCTTGCTCCTACGTCCACTTCCCAAGCTTCACTTTGGAGTTCACTATAATCCCTTGGATTACAGCCGGTTGTTTTAAAAGATCACAACCCAACTTGTTGTTTTCGCGAGATCACAACGAACTCGGTCGGTTTTCACAGGCTCACCGACTAGAACCATCCGATTGTTTTTTCGGGATTACAATCAAACCTTTACACCGTTGGTTTTTTCTTTGGCTCACCAACAAACCTTACAACCCTTGATTCAATCCTCTGATTGAATCAAGTAAGAAAAACAGTTTGGAAAAAGATACAAGGAAAGCTTCTTAAAAAGCAAATATGAATCAATATGAATAGAGTAAAGTTAGAAGCCCTCAAACAGATTTCGGAAGAGGAAGAAAGGGCTTCTCGAACTCTGAGTCTCCTCTTTAAGTGCACTGAAGATTTGATGTCAGAAGAAGAGCCTTGAATGCGAAGGAAAAACTTCTAGGAATGAATTGAATGCGTTTCTTCCTTCTTTTGCTTGTCTTTTCTCTCAATGGACTCTTGGTAGTTCGAAATGCCTTAATGCACAGATGGAGTAACTCTCTTATTGTCTACTATTGTTTACTCTGGCTATTTAAACAGTTCTTTTTGAAAAATAGCTGTTAGACACTGATTTGTAGCCGTTCTGCACAGTCTGCACCTCCTGACAATGTATCCGTTGGGGTCGGATTCGACTCGTTCGATCTGGAGTCGACTCGGCTGTTGCTGGAGTCGACTCATGCTTTACTGGAGACGACTCGTCCACTGTTCAGGATTTGAATTAAAGTGCTGTCCTGACCTGGAGTCGACTCGGTCCAATCCTGGAGTCGACTCGCCAAGATCTGGAGATGGCTCGGCATTTTGGAGACGGCTCGTTCTTAGGATTTCAGAGATTTATTTTTCTGCATTTCTCTCTCGAGTCGACTTGGATCCTCTTGGAGTCGACTCAGCTCTCAGAGCCCGAAAAACCGATCCTCTGTCTGTTGATCTGAGTTGCCTCGGAGTCGACTCGCACTTTGTTGGGGTCGACTCGGCTGACTTGGGGTCGACTCTGGAATTCTCGAAGTCGACTCGTTCATAGGGTCATTGAGTTTGGTTCTCTGCCTTTCAGTCCGCTTTCCTCTGAGAGTCGACTTTGGTATGATTAGGAGTCGACTCGCCAAACGTTGGAGTCGACTCGCATCCTTCTGGAGTCGACTCGGTAATAGGGTCTAGAAAACACCTCTCTATCTTTCTGTCTGTTACTCCTTGGAGTCGACTCGGATCTGTAGAGAGTCGACTCGTCAAGCATTGGAGTCGACTCGAAGCCTTCTGGAGTCGACTCGCTGACAGGGTCTGAAAACCATCTTTCTGTCTTTCTTTCTGTTCTCAGTCGGAGTCGACTCGGTATCGGAGTCGACTCGAGCTAGTGCCAGAAACTCTGAACCATTTGGAGTCGACTCGTAATCTTCCAGAGTCGACTCGAGAATTAGTCCTTAGTTCAAATAGGGTTCAATACTTGTCCAACTTATTTTGAACCAAAGCTTGAGGCACTTAATTGAAAATATACAAATATATGCCTGAAATACTAGATTGAATTCATTAGTATAACATAAGATATCCTCAAATGCTTTGAGCTCATCAAAATCAAATAGAGGTTTAATCAATCACTCCCCAAATATGCTGACGATTGACATTTAGGATGCAATTTCCAACAACTCCCATTTAGCCTAAAGCCAATCGGCACAATATTTAATACCCATCTTCGATTTGTGTTCGTTGAACTCTTTGATGCCGAGGACTTTGGTAAATAGATCAGCCAGATTTTCTTTTGTGTCAATTTTCTAAAGATCAATATCACCTCGTTCTATAATCTCTCGAACCAGGTGATAGCGTCGCAGAATATGCTTGGTCTGCTGATGTGTTTTAGGTTCCTTTGCCTGAGCTATGGCTCCAGTGTTATCACAAAATATAGGAACTGGACCATCAATAGAAGGTGCCACTCCCAGCTTGGTGATGAACTTGCGCAACCATACGGCTTCCTTGGCTGCATCAGATGCTGCGATGTATTCTACTTCACATGTAGAATCTGCCACTGTATGCAGCTTGGAACTCTTCCAGCAGATGGCCCCACCCTTAAGAGTAAAGATATATCTTGACACGCTCTTACTATCATCTTGATCTGACTGAAAACTTAAATCGGTATATCCCTTAAGTTTTAAGTCAGAATCACCATAGACAAGCCACTGATCTTTAGTATTTCTCAAATACTTAAGGATAGTTTTTACAACTTTCCAGTAGTTGCTACCTGGATCAGACTGGTATCTGCTTACTACTCCTAGTGAGTATGCCACATCTGGTCTAGTACATGTCATGGCATACATTATAGATCCCACTGTCGAAGCATATGGAATTCTATCCATACTCTCTCTTTTTTGAGGGGTTGTCGGACAATCCCTTTTAGAGAGGTTAATTCCATGTCCCATTGGAAGATAGCCTTTCTTGGAATTAATCATACTGAACCTCTTCAGTATAGTATCAATGTATGTGGATTGGGATAATCCAAGCAATCTTTTAGATCTATCTATATAGATCTTCATCCCTAGTATGTAAGATGCTTCTCCCAAATCCTTCATGGCAAATTGAGATGATAGCCATACCTTTATTTCTTGTAATGCAGGAATGTCATTCCCGATTAGAAGAATGTCATCCACATACAAAACAAGAAATATAATAACTGAACCATTTGCCCATTTATAAATGCAAGGTTTCTCTTCATTCTTAATGAAGCCATATGATTTGATCACCTTATCAATTCGTATGTTCCAACTCCGTGAAGCTTGCTTTAATCCATTTATGGATTTTTGAAGCTTGCACACCTTAGACTCATCTGCAGATGTAAAACCTTCAGGTTGTGTCATATACACTTTCTCTTCTAAATCTCCATTTAAAAATGCGGTCTTTACATCCATTTGCCAGATTTCATAGTCTAAATGTGCTGCTATCACAAGCACAATCCGAATGGAATTGAGCATTGCCACAGAAGAAAATGTCTCGTCATAGTCAATACCATAACGTTGACAATATCTTTTGGCAACCAGACAGGCTTTATAGGTCTCTACTTTTCCGTCTGCGTCCCATTTTTTTTTGAATATCCATTTACACCCTATGGATTTAATCCCTTCGAGTGGATCAACTAATGCCCATACATCATTAACCTTCATGGATTCCATTTCGGATTGCATGGCTCCAAGCCATTTACCAGAGTCATACCTCTGCATTGCATCCATATATGTGATTGGATCCTCATCGTTTTCATCAAGTTCAATAGGATCTCCGTCCGGGACCAAAAAACCGTAGTATCTATCCAGCTGACGTGGTACTCTACCTGATCGTCTTAATGGTGCATCTAAGATGGGTTCTGGATCTGATCTAATCAACTCCGACTCAATTTGTTTAATGGATGGTGTCGGATCTTCTACATGTTGAACTTTCCTAAGCTCAACATTAGAGCTTTTAGTTCCTTCACTAAGAAATTCTTTCTCTAGAAAAACAGCTCTATTGCTTACGAACAACTTTTGTTCTTTAGCAAAGTAGAAGTAATATCCTTTAGTTTCTTTAGGATAACCAACAAAAAAATATTTGTCAGATTTGGGTTCAAGTTTGTTTGTTTTCAAATGTTTGACGTACGCTGGACACCCCCAAACCCTAAGGTGAGAGAGCATTGGCTTACGTCCAGTCCACATCTCATGTGGTATTTTATTTATAGACTTACTTGGAACCTTATTTAGAATATAGCAGGCTGACTCAAGAGCATATCCTCAAAAGAATATGGGCAGATCAGCAAACCCCATCATGGATCGAACCATGTCTAACAGAGTTCGATTTCTCCTTTCTGACACACCATTATATTGTGGTGTACCAGGAGGAGTCCATTGGGAGAGAATTTCATTTTTCTTCTAGATATATCAAAAACTCACTGGTGAGGTATTTACCTCCTCGATCTGATCGAAGAGTTTTAATACTCTTTCCAGTTTGTTTTTCTACTTCATTACGATATAATTTGAACATTTCAAATGATTCAGATTTATGTCTCATTAAATAGACATAACCATACCTAGAAAAGTCATCTGTAAACGTAATGAAATATGAATACCCACCTCTAGCATCTGTGCTCATTGGCCCACATAAATCAAAATGTACTAGGGTCAATAAATCACTGGCTCGTTCATCTTTTTCGGTAAAAGGTGATTTGGTCATCTTACCAAGAAGACATGACTTACAGGTTGTCAATGATTCGCAATCATTAACATTGAGGATTCCCTCTTTACTTAACCTGTTCATCCTGTTCTTGTTAATATGATCTAGCCTATGATGCCAAAGGTAGACATCCGTGATATTATCTATTCTAGGACGCTTACTTGACTTGTACATTACATTAACAGGCTGTGATAATATGTAAATTTCATTACTCAATTGTCCCTTCATTACAGTAACACCATTCATAATGATATCACAAGAACATTTCTTTATTGAAATTTCATAACCGTTCATAGTTAAAAGACCTACGAAAATTACATTCAATAAGAACGTAGGACAATAATGACAATCACTCAAGACAATTACATGAGAATTGAAAACAAGTTTGAGATTTTCTAAAGCTAGAACTGGAACAGATCTTCCATCTCCAACATTCAGAAATCTCTCGCTGTTTTCAAATCTCTCATTGACCTGAAGTCCTTGCAACGAATTGCATATATTAAACGGACTTCCAGTATCTAATACCCAGGTCGAATTACCACATATAGAGAAATTACAAGATGTTATTATATAAATACCTTGATCAGCAACTGATTGCCCTTTTCTCTTGCTTGGCCTATTTGGGTCAAGTGAGGCAAGGTACTGAGGACAATTTCTCTTCCAATAACCCTGTTTCTTACAATAGAAGCATTCTGCCTGACTTTGGTCATCCTTAATCTTTTTGGTCTAACTATGCTGAGTTTTCAGCTTTCTATACCAATTATTGAAGTTGGGACCAATCAACTTGTCATTATCCAATAATGAGCGAAGTGACAAACTTGTGGCCATTTCTACATAAAAAAAATTTGGCTATTAGTATATGAATTGACTAAACACAGTAGACTTGAACTTTAGTCTAAAGATACTCCCACTATTTTATACAAATTGGTAGCCTCACGTCCAATTCGAAAAATTACTCTTAATTATTTAGTGGGCACTAGAACCCAATAGATTGCATATGGGCCTGAGTGTGGCTCGGCCAACCCATATACACCTATTGGTAGGTTCTTAACCAATTGCTTCACCAAGCAACTTCTAGTGATAATTTTGCCCTAAGTTCTTCGGCAGGCGTGTGGCGCCTCCACCGAATACCCTAGTCAGGTCCAACCATTAAATGATAGGGTTAAGTCTAATCAACTAATAGACGACCAAGCCCGAGTGTGGCTCGGCTCACCTGACCGCCTATTGAAGGTACACTTAATTCATCATATATTGAATGACAATTCCAATGCTTGATAAGTACCAGGCGTGTCTCGCCTCCAATAATTATCAAAATATTGGACCCATTATCATCCAACTTAATGGGAGGCTATGACCTAGTTATCACCATAACCATTTCATTTTAAGGACCTAATAATTTTAGAGGATTTCATAATTAGGATAGATGAGAAGATCCGGTTAGTCTAATTTCTCCCACTGACTTCACCAAATCAGATTAGACTGAAACCGGAGGCACCTAAATCAGTCAAATTGATTTTTCTTATGGGCATGGGCTAACTCGAATCATTAAATTATCCAATCAAAATATGATTGACCATGTCGGCCAGGTAAGTGAGATCGGTGGAAGGGATATGCCATTAACTCGACAAAGACGAATCAGTGCGAGTAGCTCTCAATTAAAAACCACCGGTCAAAACTGCCAAACTTACCTTAGACACCGACTGGTTAATCAATTTCGATTTGATTACTCAAATGACTCAGGTTACACCTCTGAGCCTAAATCAAGTTCCATCTTGGTCTAATCAAAGACATGGACTTGATCCATCTACAACTATTGTAAATTGACCAAGAATTTTCTTGACCTAATCTAGTTACTACTTAATTAGATTTGATCAATTAATTCTATTTGTCCATGTATGATTCTAACCTTAGGTCTAACCCAATCCTAGGAACTTGATTCAAGCTAACCCATATGCCCAAAGAATTATGCAATGTCAATTAATTGAGTTACAATTCTATTTCATAACACTTAATTCTCAATTAAGTTTGGACTTATAAAAGTTTTGATCATTGCATATTTATTTTTAATTATATATTAATTACAATCTTTCAGTTCTTGAAACATATTTTGAGATCTGAGTTTTTGTAATTAATCATATGTAATCAGATTTAATTCATGTTTAAGTCATTATGTTTTATGTTCATGCATCACATATACATAACAACATGAATTAATTTAAACAACATACATCTTATGTATTTGTTTTTTCATTTTTATTTTCAGATATAATTTGTTCATTAAAATCAGAGATCATATGAATCATAAACTTTATTTAAATCTAATCTAAACAATATTATGATTTTAGATTTATTCATGTTACTAATCCTAACACAAATATGCATCATATGCATCCAAAATTTTAGATCTAGTTAATCATGCATAATCAGCAATTAAATCAATCATAAAAATACTTTAGATCTAATCTAAACATGTTCACAATTTCATATTTAATTACAAAAATTAAAACATAAAAGTTTAAAACACGAACCTGGCTCTGATACCACTGGTAGTGAATCCTAGATTCTTCAGTATTAAGAATGCTATTTTTTTTAAAAAAAAACCATGGCTGAACCTGATTGGGTTGCCTACGTACCCCTTCATAAGGGGGATCAAGCCATACGTAGTTCTTTTTAAGTTTTAAAATGCAGCAGAAAAATCAAATCAAATAATTTAATTCATGTATGCTTACAAAATCAAATCTAGAAATCAGCATCTTAAGAACACATAGGATTATGCCGAAATCGTTTAAACAATTATGCTAAAACTTTCATGCATGATTAACTATCAGATCTGAAAGGTAAACACTCTATTCTGATTAATCTCCGAATATCCATCGAATGGATTCTGGATATAACTCTGTGAGGAGCCCCAAAGGAGGGTAAAATCTCGAGGAATCAGACCTAGACCCTGACTCCAAAATAAAATATTGATGTGGGATTAATACCTTTTATGGTAGAAGAAACTTGTGGATCTGATCCTTGACTTCGTAGCCACGCACACGAATGGCCTCTACGAGAAGTACACGCGAAGTTCCTGAAGAGATCCAATCCTGCGGAAGTGCTAGCTTGCGCAGAATTTCTTGAGGCTGAAAAATTTGATTTTCCCAATGCTATCAACTTTTGATCCACCTTCTTGGAAGAACTTGGAGGAAAGGTTTAGAGGGATTGAAGAGGACTTAGATCTGATCTAAAGACTCTTATGATCAGGGACCCCTAACACTAATGGCGTGATGGACTTAGAGGAGGAAGAAGTCGGCTAGACTGAATGCACAATTTTTCATGCATGAACTAGGGTTCCTCTCTTTTCTTTTCCCTTTTTTTTCTTCTTTTTCTCTCTTTTTTTCTTGAATTCGACCACCAGCTGATGGAGGTCCTTTTAATGTTGCTATCCCCTCTAACTTCATGCCAACCATCCCATATTTGAGGAGGATTTTATGGGGTTTTAAATTTTGAATTCAAAATTCAAGTTCATGCGCCATTACATGATGAAGCTTGATCTAATCTAAACCATTCATCATGTTGCCACTTCCCTCTTTCAATTTCAAAATTTCCATGCCTCCAATCAGATTAGAGGGTCACGTGGTGATTTTGTGGTGATTAAATTCGAAATTCAACCTTAATTAGAAGTGAGATAAAGATAAGGATGACATATGCCATGAAGAGAGAGAATTTGACCTTATCCAATTCTTTTCATGAATTTATCTCTCCATGTCACCCCATCTGATGATGAAAGAGGTCCATGATGTTGCCAAGTGTCCGATGGCACCATTAAATAAATTAAATTAATTTTTAATCTTATTAAAAATCAATTTATGGTGCCATGCATGGATATGTGACATGTGGATTTCAAAATCCGAACAATTTCAGATCAAACCCATTTAATTTAATTAAATCCTAACAATTAGAATGATCTAATTACCATGGGTTGAACCTAATCCAATTAGGTCAATCCCTAATTAAGC
Organism: Phoenix dactylifera; assembly: GCF_009389715.1. Classification (NCBI taxonomy): domain Eukaryota; kingdom Viridiplantae; phylum Streptophyta; class Magnoliopsida; order Arecales; family Arecaceae; genus Phoenix; species Phoenix dactylifera. The sequence goes on from NW_024068155.1 coordinate 160,214, forward strand.
ACAAATTTAATCTAATTTAATTTGGTCAACCTAAGTCCTCTTGATTCAGACCTAATCCAATCAAGTCAAAAATCCTGATTGAGCCTACAATTGAATCTAATTCAATTTGGCTCATCCTTAGTCTAATTACTCAATCCAATTGAGTTCATTAGCAAACTAATTACTAATTAATCCTCCGATGATTACTTTAATTATTTTATAAGATAATTTACCAATCGAATTGACCAAATTATCCCTGAATGATTCTTAATCATTCATCAGCCTTCTTGATCAATCAGAAATCTTCTATGCGTGTGACCTCATAGGTTCGAACCTAAGTCGGTAGTATAGGAATGACTTCCTACACTAATCGATGTGACCATCTAGCAATGGTACCCCACGTCCGGATAGGCCAAATATATGCGAAGCAAATATTCTGAAACTCTGAACTATGGTTACTGTATAATTCAATCCCTTTGACTCCTAATGCCAGGATGACTTAGAGCTCACTGTCAACCCTACAATTAGTACATCCATTATGTGATTAACTTTAGATATCCCGTGACTCCTCACTAGGATTACTCTGGCCAAGGTTTTGCTAAATTAATCATAAGACATTATTTTCTATTTTCAGGAGGGGTCAATTCCACCTCTTCTCACAACTGACTACGCAAGTACTTGACTGCACCCAGTGATCTTCCGTCACTGAATTAAAAATCCAGGTAGTCCAGTACCAAAGTACAATGAGTTGCTTGTTAGTCACAGGTTGCGATCTCAGGTCAGAGGGCTAAATTTATACCCATATCCACTCGGAACATCTTTTGACAGTAGAGCATTCCGGAATTGGTCACGTTCAGTGAAATGTACTCCTACACTTCACCTGTGTGGCATACCAGTGTCTCCACACTCCTTGGTTAAGAGGACAACCAACGTATATATCACACAACGATCTAATCTCGATAATACTGTCGTCCTAGTAACAACATATCATTTGGTCGCGAACAAGTTTAAGAACTCGAAGATAAATCCTTCTTTATCATAACATAAGTCCTAAGAACTTCATCATATAAGAGTTCATTTGAAGATGAAATGATGAATAATGCCAAATAACACTTTATTAATTTGTCAATTCATTTACAAAATTCAATCATCAATATGCTGACGATTGACATTTAGGATACAATTTCCAACATCCTCTTCTCTGAATCACATCCAACGTCTTCTTAAATTTCTTCTCATCCATCCCAGCCGAGATCCGATCAGCTTCACGCTCGTCTTGGCTATTCGCATAAGATCTTCCGCATTCCGGAGTCCCATCTCCCACGGATCACTCCCTTCCGAACTCCCCTGCATTCACGGCATCCAAACAGAACCAAATCCAACACCCGGCCAGCTATTCCGTTCGGAATAGAGCTCCATCGCCAAGCTCCTCCTTCATTTCATTTCCTTCCACGTCATCTGCATCACCCGATCCTTCTCCGAACCTCTTAGCTTCTTCCGCTAGATCTCAGCCAAGATAGAGCCAAATCCAAGCTTCCCAGCATCCGGATTAGCTCCATCTCCAGCTTTTCTTCCTTCCACGAATTCATCCCAGCGTCCGTGAGTTGCTCCCAGAGCCTCCGAGATCCTCTCAAACCCACAATTTTCCCATGCATCGGAACAGATCAAAGACCTTCTCAACGTCCATCGTCTGCGATTCAAGGCTTCCTCCATCCACGGATTCAGTTCTTCAGCATAAACCATCCAACCGTCCATGCTTTTCCCCAGCTTCATGGATCGTTATCCTAGCCACGGACAAGTTCTAGCTCCCAGCAACTTCACGCGCCTTCTCCACAATTCATCCTCATCTCCTCTTAACCGTGAGCACTATTCCAATGAAGGGATCACCTCAATCTTTCCATCCTTATCTGGCACTTGAAATAGGGAAGTAGAGAGGGAGTGGGGGCAGCTTATAAAAAGGGAGTCAGGACGTGAAGGAGGAGCATTCTTTTTCTCGCCCAAAAATTGGAAGAGTTCGGCATCTGGGAAGTTCCTGCAGAGGCCAGAGAAGGGAGAAGATGGAGAAAGGAAGAAGATAGCCGTGATGGGAGTCCTCTACATCGCTGCTGTCATTCCCCATTCCATGGAAGACTAAGCTCTTCATTAGGGTTGGATGCAGCCCTAACAAAGGGATACGGGTTTTATGTATTTAATTTTAAATTCTTGGAGTTGTATGAACTTATTGTTTTTAATGAATATCCTCTTTTATCTCATGTTTAATTTCTGTAATTTTAAATATGAAGTTTATACAACTGTTCTTCATGATCACTAAGTAAATATAAGATAGTCCATGCTTAAGGAAGATGTGGTGTGCTACCATCTTAAATTAGGATAGACATTTCATGCCAACTGAAGATGGATTATTCCCAAATTGCTTTTGTGAATTTCTATTTAAATGCTTATTAGGCTTTTAGCCAATTTGCATGTTAATCCAAAAATAAATTAAGTTACAAATAACCCTTATTCTTATGTTAGTGGTGAATTCCTTGCCCTAGGTTCCTTTTACTCATATCATTGTCAATTGCATTTTTATTAAATTTCTTAGTTTAATTTTCTTCACAAACTCTCTTTTTTAAATATTTTTAAGAAAACAACTGTACCCCAATCCCTGTGGATTGATGTCCGTAATCACTATCCTACCAGATACGTGCTATTGCGTGGTCTTTAAAGTTGACTATCAATTTTTGGCGCCGTTGCAGGGGATTGCTAGCATAGTTGTTTTTCTCTTCATAAAAAAAATACTTTCAAAAATAATATATATCTAAAATAAAATAAAAATATTTTCTATTTTTGCTACTTTCCTTATCTTTTTTTTTCCTCTCTTACTAATTTTTGATTTTTCTCTTGGTATTATTTGATCACGAATCAAAGAAGAAATCTGGGATGATCAAAAAGGGAACTGCTGAAAAAGGAATGCTGTAGAGGTTTGCCTAAAAAAAAAAAATTGCTGGAAAAATTTTCTTTCATAACCTCTAAACCTTTCGTATTTAAATTGATTCCCAATTAGCTTGAAATTTTGTGGTGATTGTTTGATTTTAATTTCAGCAAAAGTGTGAATGCTTGCTTGATACACATACACCAATTAATCCACACATAGTAAGGACAATCACCCCAACAAGATAAGAACTGAATTTCATCACCAGATTCTTGCCCAAATTAGGTGAATCATTTCTCACATAGCTATCACTTTAGTTAAAATCAATTAGACGTTGGCCCCTAGGGACATTTGAGCTCAATAGGACGAAGATCACCGAAAGTTGCACCAATTTCGCTCTGTGGCTTAGTTGATGTCTAGGCAAGCTTTGTCTCTATAAGGGAGACAGTTCATCTGCTCAAGGCAAGTGGTTTTTAAGTGGGATCTTTGCAACGCATCGTGACCCCCCCACTTACTTGGGAGCTTACCTGATCAACTCAGTTCATTAGATCAGTTTGGAGGTTTAGGTGCCATCTTCAAACCAGTTAGGAGCTGTCTAGTGATTTTAGGACAAATACAAGGATTTGATGTGCTTTTCTTTTAGTGCATGCTTGATTGTACTTGACTGATTAGAAGAGTATTAGTGTATGCTAGGGTGTCGTTCCAGATCTTCTGAATTAGTACCTTTTGATTCTGAAATAGAGCGTTCTATTAGGGCTCTTCGAGCCGAAATCTGCACCCATAGAACCATAGGATCTACACCACTTGTCGAGATGGCCGAAGAACAACCCAAACTGCTAAAGGAGTACTTCACTCCTTCCATTTATACCTCTGATAAGTGCTGAATAATTTATAATTTAGTTATCTTTCCATAGTACTTATCAATGTTCTTAAACTGATAAATACATATTTTACCATGAAATTAAATAATTATTGAAATAAATTTAAAATATGGTAAGAAGTAAATAATTCTTTTCTTAAACTAGACTCTGAACTTGTCTCTCTCTTGGTTGCGATCTTTCATGAAAACTATAGGAAAACATATAAGGAGGAGATTGTGTTGACCCGGTTTGGTAACCTGATGGAGTTGTAATCAAGCTAAGGTTATAATTAAATGGGTTTTGGTCCTGATTAGATAATTATTTTTGTAGGGGGAAAAAGATTTGATTAACCCTTTTTATTGAGTCACGATCTTGTTTATAGTCTTGTTGAGTTCGGCCTAAAGCAGTTTAGCAAGAATTAAATTTAAATGACATTGGGCTCGAGAACAAGTTCAAGCAAATCAACAATCATGACCCACCTCAAATCCAAAGCCAATTCCCAACCAATCTCATTCCTTTCCCGCGACCACTGTCCGTGGCTCCCCCAAGCAATCCAATGGTTCAGAAATTTCCATATCCGTATCACGTTTCCAAACTAAGCGAAACAGGGGAGACCTTTGTTTTCAATTCACATATGCCCATTTTCACATCAAAATAGAACAAGAAAAAAAGAACTTTTCACCCAATTATTGAAATGACACTGTTCACATGAACAGTGTTCCGTGAAAACACTGTTCATATGAACAGTGTTACGAAATTTCACTGTTCTTTTTCTTCCTCCCACAGAGCATAACGGCCGTCCATCTTCCACGGTGTCTTCCCATCGATCCCGCGGCCGTCCATCTTCCACGGTGTCCTCCCGTCGATCCCGCGGCCAGCCTCTCTTCCCAGCCGTCCGTGATCAGCCATCCATGGAGCATCCGGAGCCACCGATCCAGCCACCTTCTTCTTCAGCCCTCCCGCATTCACACCAAATATCCTCCACGATCATCGTCCGTCCAGCCACCAGCTTCCGAATCCTAGAAATGGCGTAGCGACTCTTCCTCTTCCGGATTCCCAGCTCCAAGCGTGATCGCCTCCTCCCAGCATCCTCGGGTGTTCCGCCATCAGCTGTGTGCAGCCAGCGATCATCCAATCTCCCAGTGTATCCTCCTCTTCCGTGATCCAATCTCCCAGTAATTCGCCCGTAATGCATCCGTCGGATCCTCCAGCCATCCATGAAGGAAGCCCCAGCAGCCTGTAAGCCAAGCTCTTCCACGTCCGAGCTCCACGGATCACGCCTATCTCCAGCCATCAGCCGTGTAAAACAGCGCCCATAATCCAGCCTCCGCGAGATCAAAGACCGCAGACCGCGCCCTCCTCCTCTCTGGGAATTGATCGCTGGGTCTTCGACGATCTATAAGAGAAAGACGAGAGCAAGGAGGCAGGGGAGAGAGCTTGATTCGAAGATAGAAAATAGAGGATGCTCTATTTTGAAGAGAAAGAAATAAAAAAAAAAAGAAAGGAGGGGGGGGGGAAGAGAACACTTTGGGATATTTTGGGAATAGAGGGATGCCAAACGGAGCGGAAGATTTTCACATGAAGATGGGAGGTCGTCCGGAAGCCATACGCAGCTAAACATCTAGTCTAGGGCTGGATGAAGCCCTAGCGATGTATCAGGGCATTGTAGTTTTTACTCTTTTAATCTTTTTGGAGTTTTTTTAAATTCTCATTCTCAATGAAAAATTCTTTTATGATGTTTAAACCTTGAGCATGCCATTTACTATTCATGTTTGCTAAAGTAGTCTAAGATGATCCAAGCCAAGGAAGATGAGGTGTGCCGCACCCTAGATTAGCATACTTAGGTAGACACTTCATGCTATACCAAAGATGGATCTTCCTAAAACTATTTTTGTTTTTATTTTAAAAGACTTGTAGCCAATTTGCATGCCTCTCCAAAAGATAAAAATTAAGAACACAGTCCCTAATATAATGCTACATGGTGGATTCCAAACCCTAGATCCATCTACTCTGATAAATTCCAATTTGTACTCATAGATTAATTCAGTATAATTAAGTTAGCAAACTCTCCTTTTTGATTTATTATTAAAGAAAAAAATAACTTGTCTCCAATCCCTGGGGACCGACACCCATAATCACTATCCTACAGGATACGTGTTATTGCGTGGTTTATTTTTGAAATTGAAAGAACCGATCAATTTTTGGCACCGTTGCCGGGGATTGCTAGCATAGTTATTTTTCTTTTCATAAAAAAAATCTTTAAATATATATATATCTAAAATAAAAATATGTTCTATTGTTGTTACTTTTCTTATCTCCTTTTTCTCTCTTACTAATTTTTATTTTTATTTTTTTGATATTATTTGATCAGGAATCGAAGAGAAAATATGGGACGATCAAAAAGTAGACTGCAAAAAAAGAAATGCTGTAGAGGTTTGCTTAAAAAAAAAAAATTTGCTGGGGAAATTTTCTTTGGTAACCTCTAAACCTTTCTTGTTTAAATTGATTCCTAATTACCTTGAAATTTTGTGGTGATTGTTTGATTTTAATTTCAGCAAAAATATGAATGCATGCTTAATACACATACACCAATTAACCCACACATAGTAAGGGCAATCACCCCAACAAGATAAGAACTGAATTTCATCACCAGATTCTTGCCCAAATTAGGTGAATCATTTCTCACATAGCTATCACTTTAGTTAAAATCAATTAGACGTTGGCCCCTAGGGACATTTGAGCTCAATAGGACGAAGATCACCAAAAGTTGCACCAATTTTATTCTGTGGCTTAGTTGATGTCTAGGCAAGTTTTGTCCCTATAAGGGAGACAGTTCATCTGTTCGAGGCAAGTGGTTTTTAAGTGGGACCTTTGCGAACGCATCGCGACCCCTCCACTACCTGGGAGCTTACCTAGTCAATTTGGTTCATTAGACCGGATTGGAGGCTTAGGTGCCCTCTTCAAACCAGTTAGGAGCTGTCTAGTGATTTTAGGGCAAATACAAGGATTTGATGTATTTTTCTTTTATTGCATGCTTGACCGATCAAGTACTAGTGTATGCAAGGGAGTCGTTCTAGAGTACGTGACCTATTACCTTTTGATCCTGAAATAGAACGGACCCTTAGGAATATTCGACCTGAGATCAGAACATTAGAATCATCCCCACCTCCTGAAATGGTTGAAGAACAACCCAAACTCCTGAGGGAGTACTTTACTCCCACCATTTACACTTCCCCATCTTGCATTCGATTATCTGAAGTAGCAGCGGTACAATATGAAATAAAGTCTAGTGTGATCCAAATGCTCCCATCTTTTTATAGGCTCACCAACGAAGACCCATATAAACACTTAGATGAATTTCTTGAGATTTACACCACTGTCAAGATTCAGAACTTCACCGATGATGCTCTGAAACTTAGAATTATTTTCCTTCTCCCTTAAAGATAGAGCCAAGCAATGGCTGAATTCTTTAGAAGCCAATTTGATTTGTTCTTGGGATCAAATGCAACAAGAATTTCTTAAAAAATACTTTTCCATAGGAAGAACGAACCAGTTTAGACGTGCCATCACAAGCTTCTCCCAAACTGAGGGAGAAGAATTTCATGAAACTTGGAAGAGATTTTGGGACCTAATCCGTAAATGCCCACATCATCAAATACCTAAATGGCAGCTAGTGCAGTGTTTCTATGATGGATTGACTGAACGAAACCGTCAGATGATCGATGCTGCATGCGGGGGAACTTTCATGCTTCAAAATGAGCATGAAGCATGGCAATTATTTGAAAATCTTAATGAAAACTCCCTCCACCATGCTTCTTGTTCTCGTCAAGCACCCCCGAATTCTCAAAGAAAAGGGACCATTTATGAAATAAGTCATTCTATGGACCTGTCTAGCAAGGTAGATGCATTGTCCCATAAGATTGACCAACTAATGATAGGAGGACATGTCGTTAGCTCTTCCCAAGCACAAGTGTGTGCTATCTGTTCTAGCCCATCGCATCCTATTCATGAGTGCCCCTCAGTACCCCAGTTCCCCGAACTCGTGCAAGAACACATCAATCTGCTCAAACCCAGCCCAGATCGGATAATGACCCATTTTCCAATACATATAACCCGAGATGGCGGAATCATCCAAATTTTTCTTGGAGGCAGTAAGCTTCGAATACTACCCAACCCTACTCCCAAAATTTTCAAAACCCTCAGAATTTTCATCTCTACCATCCCTCAACTCAATTTCAACATCCTCCTCCTCCAACCCAAAGAAATACAGCCTTTGAGGAGAAAGTGTTGACTGCCCTTCAAGGTTTGGAGGCAAACACACAACTATTGCACTCTCACACGCAATCCATTGCTAAGCTAGAATTCCAAATGGATCAACTAGCTAATGCATTAAACAAGCGAGAGGAAGGCAAGCTTCCAAGTCAACCAATGAGTAATCCAAGGGGACAATACATGGCTCAAGAAACTCGACTAAATCATGAGCAAGCCAATGCTTTGACTACCCTTAGGAGTGGACGTGTAATAGATAATAAGGTTGGGGAGGGTAACAACAAGGATGGTGAAGAAGAGGAGAGGAATGTATCACATGAAAATCCAAAACCTTCTTCAGCTAGTCCACCATCTGCCACAACCCACATTCCAAAGGCCCCATTCCCTGAAGCACTTAATGCACCCACTCCCTTTGGCAAGAAGGGAACTTCACTAGAAGAGATGATGGAGATTTTCAAATAAGCTAAAATCTACCTTCCGCTCCTTGATGCCATCAAACAAGTTCCCTCCTATACAAAATTTCTCAAAGACCTTTGCACCCAAAAGCGAAAATCTAGGACACGTGTGCCTAAAAAGGTCCTCCTAACTGAGCAGGTAAGTTCCATTCTCCAACACAACACCCCTCTAAAATTCAAAGATCCTGGTGCTCCCACTATTTCCTGTGACATAGGAAATAACTTCATCGACCGAGCACTCTTAGATCTAGGGGGAAGTGTGAATCTTCTACCCTATTCAGTCTATGAGAAATTTGGGTTAGGTGAATTAAAACCTACCTCGGTGTCCTTACAATTGGCTGATCCATCTGTAAAGATACCACGGGGGATGATTGAAGATGTTCTTGTCAAGGTAGATAAATTCTATTTTTCAGTAGATTTTATTGTCCTTGATATGGAACATGTGCCCAACATAAAAAAATAAGTTCCTGTGATTCTTGGTCGTCCCTTTTTAGCGATAGCCAATGCATGTATCAACTGTAGAACTGGGGCAATGGACATATCATTCGGAAACATAAAAATTAAGTTGAATGTGTTTCATGCCGCTGACCAACATGTGAGAGAAGACGAGTGTTGCCTGATTGATGAAATGGATGATCTTGTAGAGGAAGCCCTTTTCTATATCTTAGCGGATGACCCCCTAGAGGCATGCTTGGCCCATTTTGACATTAACAACTTTGATATAGACAAGGCCGTAGAAGAAGTCAACATCTTACTCGACAACCAATCTCCTATGAGTTTCCTTTCTTGGATGATCCGACCTGAACCTCTTCCCCCCATTGCTAGCGCACTACTTTGTCCTTCTATTGATTCTCCACCTAAACTTGAGTTGAAGCCACTTCCGACAACTCTTAAGTATGCTTTTCTAGGACCAGAAGATACTCTCCCTGTAATCATCGCGGCCAACTTATCTACAGAACAGGAAGTTAAACTTTTAAGGGTGCTAGAAGAGAATAAACATGCCATAGGATGGTCTGTAGCCGATTTGAAAGGGGTTGACCCCTCCGTTTGCATGCATCGAATTCACCTCGAAGATGATGCAAAGCCCACCCAAGAAATGCAAAGAAGACTCAATCCTAACATGAAGGAGGTAGTCAAGAAAGAAGTGGTGAAGTTATTAGTGTTGGGAACCCGCCCATGCCATAGAAAATTAAAAAAAATTCAGATGGCAGCGGAAGAGGCATGCGCGGGATCGACGTTCATCTTATGAATGTTGTTCAAAAATCATTCGTAGATAGATTAGAATTAAAAACTTTTAAAACAATTCTGAAGATTAGATCTTCATCTTGTGCGGATAGATGATCACCGCAAACTGATGATCGTGGTTTTTGAAGAGGGCTCGTTTGAAGCCGCACAAGCGTCCGGCCTCTACGGGTATCCACACGAAGTAAAAATCGATCCAAATGCTCCAATCTCCCCGGGGTGCTAGCTCCCTTGCAGAGATTTATTTTGATGGCTGATGTCTTTCCTTTTAATCAACTCTTGATTGCCTAAGGAAGGAGGATGAAGAAGGTGGACTCAAGGAAGAAGATCACCAAGCCTTGCAGCCCTTTTCCCTTGCATGCATTGGAAGGAGGAAGGGAGGAAGAAGATGCCGCCAAGACTCTTCTTGGCTTTTCCCTTGCTTGCGGCTGAAACAAGAGGAGGAGGAGAGGAGGGGCCACGGGTTGGAGAGTAGGAAGTCTTCAATACCCTAATGCACCCTCACGCCTCCTCTTAAATAACATGTGGAGCTCCTACAAAGTAGGAGCTCCTTGATAAGTTTCCAAGAGGGGCGCCGGCCCCTCTTGTTGTGCCGCACCATGCAAGGAAGAGGAGGAGGGGCGTGAGCCCCTCTTCATATGTTGCCCTAGTCCTCCTCTAAGGAGGATTGGGAGGCCCTTATTTGGTTTAGTCATAATCTCATTAGGCTTTAACCAAATCATGAACCATTTGGGTTTAATCTAGGTAAGTCCTAATCCAATTATAACTCAAATCAATTATGACTCAATTGAACTCTTCAATCCTAATCCAATTAGGAGTCTTGTTAATTCATTAGATTAATAATTAATTAGAACTTAAGAAATTCTAATCCAATTAGGATTTATTCAATTTTAGTCCTTATCCAATTAGGACTTCTAGGAATCCTATTCTAAGTAGGAATCCAAATTGAATTCAAAATTTCAATCCAATTAGGATTGTAGGAATCCTACTCCAAGTAGGACTCCCAGTCCTACTCCAAGTAGGACTCCCAGTTCTAATCCAATTAGGACTCTAGGAATCCTACTCCAAGTAGGATTTGTGTTTAAGTCCAATTAATTAATTCCCATTGTTCCTTCTTCAACTGATTATCAATCGGATTAATTACTCGTGATTCATAATCACATTTCAATCATCGGATCGGTCAATACTTCTAGTGTGTGTGACCCCATAGGTTCTATTCTGACTGGTAGTGAGATATATTGCAATCTCTATCACAATATCATTGAAAACTCCTTTCAATGGGTTGGAATAGTTTCAACTCAACTCATCAGGGTTTATCGATCATCTAGATATTCCCTGTGAGTCTCATCATCCACCAGTGACACCTAGCAGCATGTAGTGGCTACCCAGCAGAATGGAATGATGAACCTCTAGATGTAGTTATCGTATGATATAGTCCTACTATCGTGGATCCCTACAGGACGGAGGTCATGGACAACTCGTCAAACCCCATCGTCTATTATATGTCAAGATTTATTCGACATAAGTTCGAGAGTGGAAAACTCTTTCTCTACTTTGCATACTGCCCCGGCCGAGGTCTTACGAAATCAGTCTCATAAATCACATAGGATCTCTCCTTATCTACCAAGATCGATAGATTCCATATAGGTGCATACCCTACTCCTACAGTAAACCTATTGCAGCCAATCTACACTGCATGGACCCACATGTCTAGAGACTATGTATATGTGCAGTCAAACTATAATAACCTTACTGTGAGTAGCCGAAGCACCGTAGGTCAAAGGACCAGTCACACTACTGCAACATCAAGTAAGTCACTGACGAGTAGATAGACATCCAAGTGACTTCTTGTCTTGGTCACGCTCAGTACCCTTGTTCTTTAACAAGCACCTGCACTATTACTTCAGTGTCGCCACACCGTGGACTCGAGTCTCGTCCATCCACAAGGAAAGCAATGTGTGCACTGATCTCATCGGATCGATCACCGTCCTTGTGATGATCCATTGATCAGGAGTATTTTAGAAATTAATCACCAATGATGCATGGATCAAATTGTTAACTCTTAAGAATATACATCATCCTCTTATTAATTCTTGGATGATTCATAGACACGAAAACAATATGAATGAAAAAGATGCCTTTTGTTTATTCAATAATAAATAGTCAAGTACAAAATTATGTCCTAGAATTAATAATGTGTCAGTCAGATTGGCTTCTAGGGCATACATCTAACAATCTCCCACTTGCACTAAAGCCAATTAGTCATATATTTAAGTCCCATCTTCTCAAGGTGGGCTTCGGTCTTTTGCTGACTCAGTTGCTTAGTGAACGGGTCCGCCACGTTGTCCGCGGAGTCTACTCTCTGCACCTCAACATATTTCTTCTCAACATAGTCGCGTATGAGGTGAAAGCGCCGCTCTATATGCTTGGACTTCTGATGAGACCTTGGCACCTTAGCAAGAGCTATGGTGCCATTATTATCGCAGTAGAGTGTTATGGCATCTGATGTCATCACATCCAACTCTGCAATGAATTTTTTGAACCAGAAGCCTTCCTTAGTAGCTTCAGAGGCAGCGATGTATTCAGCTTCCATAGTAGAATCAGCAATGATCGGTTGTTTAGAACTTTTTCAATTCACCGTACCACCATTGCACAAGAACACATATCCAGATGTAGGCTTTCTATCATCGATATCAGTCATAAAGTCTGAATCTGTGTACCCTTCTACCTTTAACTCTGATGTTCTTCCATAGACCAAGAATAAATCTTTAGTTCTTCTTAAGTACTTAAGAATATTCTTCACAGCTGTCCAGTGCTCTTCACCTAGATTCGACTGATATCTGCTAGTGACACTCACAGCAAGGGTTATATCAGGTCGTGTACATAGCATGGCATACATGAGGCTCCCAATTGCCAATGCATAAGGAATCTTGCTCATGCATTGAATCTCTTCAGATGTGTTGGGGCACATCTTCTTGGAGAGATGAATTCCATGCCTTAGGGATAAGAGACCCCTTTTAGAGTTTTCCATGCTGAACCTTTTCAGCACTTCCTCTATGTACATCTTCTATGATAGGCCAAGCATCCTTTTAGATCTATTTCTATAAACCTTTATCCCCAAAATATAGGATGCTTCTCCAAGGTCTTTCATGGAGAATTCTTTGACAACCAGACCTTGACCGAGGTTAGCATGGAAATATCATTTCCTATCAAGAGAATGTCGTCCACGTACAATACGAGAAATACGACAGCACTCCCACTAACCTTCTTATAAACACACGGTTTCTCTTCGTTTTTGATGAAATCAAACGTTTTGATTGTATCATTAAAATGAGTGTTCCAACTCCGAGATGCTTGCTTTAGTTCATAAATGGACCTTTGCAGCTTGCAGACCTTGTGATCTCCATCACTGGAGATAAAACCCAATGGCTGTTCCATATAGATATCTTCATCAAGATATTCATTTAGGAAAGCAGTTTTCACGTCCATTTGCCAAATTTCATAATCCTGAAATGCTGCTATGGCAAGCAATGTTCGGATGGATTTCAGCATGGCTACAGGTAAAAAGGTCTCCTGATAGTCAATGGCTTCGCGTTGACTATACCCTTTCGCTACTAGCCTTGCCTTATTGGTCTCTACCTTTCCATCCGAACCTATCTTTCTTTTGTAGATCCATTTGCATCTAATAGGTACAATACCTTCTGGTGGATCCACTAAAGGCCAGACTTGGTTAGAATGCATGGAGTCTAACTCTGACTTCATAGCTTCCAACCATTTCTTGGAATTGATATCTAATATCGCCTCGTTGTAGATTTTAGGATCCTCTATGTGTTCCCTATCTCCCATGAGGAACATTTCCTTAGTATCCTCTTCAAGCATATCTAAGTATCTATCAGAAGGATAGGAGATCCTACTAGATCTGCGAGGTGGAGGAACAACGTGTACTGGCTTTGTATGGATCCATGACTCGTTGCTTTTCAGAGACTTTCTCTTCAAGCTCAATTTTTCTTCCACTGCCTCTATCAGGGATAAACTGTTTTTCCAGAAAGATGGCATATCGGCTCACAAAAACATTGTGATCCTCTGAGACGTAAAAATTATATCCTAATGACTCTTTAGGATATCCTATGAAACGAGCACTACTTATGGTCCTAGCCTCTAACTTGTCCGCCTGTAGTCGCTTGACGTGGGTCGAACATCCCCAAATCTTGAGGTGATTTAGACTTGGTTTCTTACCATGCCATATCTCATACGGTGTGGTAGGAACGGATTTAGAGGGAACTCTATTCAGTAGATAAATTGCGGTAAGTAAGGCATCTCCCCAAAGAAACATAGGTAAATCAGTGAAGCTCATCATGGATCGGACCATATCTAATAGAGTTTGATTTCTCCTCTCTGACACCCCATTGAGCTGAGGTGTACCCGGAGGAGTCCATCGTGAGACTATGCCATTCTCTTTGAGATAGTCCCAAAATTCTCCACTAAGGGATTCTCCTCCTCGATCTGATCGAAGAGCCTTAAGGGGTTTTTCAGTTTGTTTTTCTACTTCATTTCTGAACTCTTTGAACTTTTCAAAAGATTCAGATTTGTGTCTCATAAGATACACATACCCATACCGTGAATAATCATCGGTAAAGATAATGAAGTACGAATAATGACCCCTGGCTTGCACATTGAATGGGCCACACACATCTGTGTGTACCAGGGTAAGTATTTCAGTGGTCCTCTCCCCATGTCCTACAAAGGGCAATCTAGCCATTTTTTTTTGAAGACAGGACTCGCAAACTGGATATGACTCAGAAGTCAATGAGCCGAGAAGCCCATCTTTATCCATTTTGTTCATTCTATCTTCTCCAATATGGCCAAGTCTGAGGTGCCACAAATATTTTTGGTTTATCTCATCCCTAGATCTCTTGGATCCTTTGGCACTCACTTCTTGCTCAGACACATTTACAGATACATCCATATGCAAATGATAGAGACTGTCAATCATAAAACCACGTGCGACTATTTTATTTCTAAAATAAATAGAATAACAGTCTTTGTCAAATGTAAAAACATGATCTTCCTGTGCTAGACATGAAACAGAAATCAAATTTCTGCTAGCAGCAGGTACATAATAACAGTCTCTAAGTAATAAACTAAAACCAGACGGTAGTCGCAGAGAGTAGGTGCCCACAGCCACAGCAGCAACTTTTGCCCCGTTGCCAATCCGAAGGGTTACCGCACATTCCGCCAGCCTTCTACTTTTCTTTAGACCCTGCATAGTAGTGCACAAGTGAGCACTAAAACCAGAATCTATAATCCAACTAGAAGTAGAAGAAATCGTTAGATTAGTTTCAATTACGAGCAAGTCTATACCTTCTGAAGGCGTGTCAGCCTTCTTGTTCTTCAGGCTCTCGAGATATGAAGGACAGTTCCTCTTTCAGTGGTCGTCGATATTGCAGTGGAAATATTTTTCTTTGTCATTAGCCTTTTTCTTTTGAACTTCCTTCTTTGGCTTCTTGTCTTTCTTCTGCTTCTTTGCAGGCTTCTTTTTCTTCCATGTAGACTTTCTCTTGGAATCAGAAGTCAACTCAGCAGCAAGGACATTGCCCCTTGAATCTTTCAAGGCTCCCTCAGCAGTTACCAACATGTTTAATAGTTCAGTCTTAGTGCATTCAATCTTATTCATGTGGTAGTTTGCTATAAACTGTCCAAATGAATTAGGAAGGGATTGAAGGATCAGATCTACTTACAATTCCTTGTGCATGTTCATACCGAGCTTCTCAAGCTCCTCTAGGTCCTTGATCATAGTCAGACCGTGATCATGGACAGACTGCCCCTCGCGCATCTTTGCTTTGAAGAGCCTCTTGGACACTTCAAAACGAGCTGTGCGAGTTTGCTCACCATACAACTCTTGCAGGTATGCCAGTATGTCCCTAGCAGTCTTCATATTCTCATGCTGGCATTGGAGTTCATTGGACATGGATGCCATGATGTAGCACTTGACCCTAATGTCATCGTCTGTCCACTTTTCATGCGTCGCACGCTGATCAGTGGTCATACGTGCTGGTAATGTGGGGATATCATTGTCGAGCACATAGCCTATTTTCTTGCAACTCAGAACAATTTTAAGATTTCTAAGCTAGTCTCTGTAATTGGTACCGGTCAGTCTGTTGGTCTCAAGAATACGGGTCAAAGGATTTGAGGCTGATATTGTGATCTGCAGAGAGTAAAAATTCTAGTTAGTTTTTTGTAATTGATCTTAATTTGTTCTAGGATCTTTTAGAGCAAATGTACCTCCCACTATTTTCTCGAATTCCTCACACTCTCCTGTTAGAAAAACGAAAATCCTACACGACTAGGGTTTTTAGTGGGTACTACGGTCCCACCGATTTACATGCCACCTCACCTAACAATTATTGGTGATACATAAATAGATGAGTGTACAACTCTTGTACAATGCTTCTCAAGCATGTTGCAGTGCTACTTGGTCTCTAAGTCATGAAGATCTCACCTAACAGTTATTGGTCCCATTTCTTAGTTAAGTCAGACCCACCGTATAACCGTAGGAATAAAGTCGTCATTAGGTCCTCACCTAACAGTTATTGGTCCCCAACCCCACCTTTATCCCTACAACATCTCATGTCTATAGAGAGGTTCAGCCCCCCGATGCAACTTGCCCACTGTGTCCAGCCGAGACAAGTCAACACCAGAAAGATCTTAGCAGCTCTACTACGGTGGAAGACCTATGGACTTAATATTGGTTAATCATGTCTTAGTGTTTGCAACTTGAGCTCTTCAAAAGAGGTAATCGAATATGATTCTAAACTTTGTAATCTCATTAACAATGCAATTAGAATCATCAATTTATCACATAAAAATCAGCATGCAAAAATCAGCAATCCTGAAAAATTCTGCATGCAGAAAATTTCAACATACATAACCTTTTAAATTTCAGATCTAACATGCCTGTTTATAATTAATTCTAACCTTAATCTACGAAGCCTAGGCTCTGATACCACTGTTGGGAACCCGCCCATGTCGCAGAAAATTAAAAAAAATCCAGATGGCAGCGGAAGAGGCATGCACGGGATCGACGTTCATCTCATGAATGTTGTTCAAAAACCGTTCGTAGATAGATTAGAATTAAAAACTTTTAAAATAATTATGAAGATTAGATCTTCACCTTGTACGGGTAGATGATCACTGCAAACTGATGATCGGCACACAGAGTCTTCAATAAGTACATTGACAAATTAAGTCATTCTTAAATAGCCGAGCCTGGTTCCTATAGGCCGTGGTCAACGAGAACTTATAATCGGGGATGGTTTTAGAAGAGGGCTCGCTTGAAGCCGCACAAGCGTCCGGCCTCTACGGGTATCCACACGAAGTAAAAACCGATCCAAACGCTCCAATCTCCCCGGGGTGCTAGCTCCCTTGCAGAGATTTGTTTTGATGGCTGATGTCCTCCCTTTTAACCGATCCTTGATTGCCTAAGGAAGGAGGATGAAGAAGGTGGACTCAAGGAAGAAGATCACCAAGCCTTGCAGCCCCTTTTCCCTTGCATGCGTTGGAAGGAGGAAGGGAGGAAGAAGATGCCGCCAAGACTCTTCTTGGCTTTTCCCTTGCTTGCGGCTGAAACAAGAGGAGGAGGAGAGGAGGGGCCACGGGTTGGAGAGTAGGAAGTCTTCAATACCCTAATGCACCCTCACGCCTCCTCCTAAATAACATGTGGAAAGTAGGAGCTCCTTGATAAGTTTCCAAGAGGGGCGCCGGCCCCTCTTGTTGTGCCGCACCATGCAAGGAAGAGGAGGAGGGGCATGAGCCCCTCTTCATATGTTGTCCTAGTCCTCCTCTAAGGAGGATTGGGAGGCCCTTATTTGGTTTAGTCATAATCTCATTAGGCTTTAACCAAATCATGAACCATTTGGGTTTAATCTAGGTAAGTCCTAATCCAATTATAACTCAAATCAATTATGACTCAATTGAACTCTTCAATCCTAATCCAATTAGGAGTCTTGTTAATTCATTAGATTAATAATTAATTAGGACTTAAGAAATCCTAATCCAATTAGGATTTATTCAATTTTAGTCCTAATCCAATTAGGACTCTAATTTGAATCCGAAGTCCTAATCCAATTAGGACTTCTAGGAATCCTATTCTAAGTAGGAATCCAAATTGAATTCAAAATTCCAATCCAATTAGGATTGTAGGAATCCTACTCCAAGTAGGACTCCCAATCCTACTCCAAGTAGGACTCCCAGTCCTAATCCAATTAGGATTCTAGAAATCCTACTCCAAGTAGGATTTGTGTTTAAGTCCAATTAATTAATTCTCATTGTTTCTTCTTCAACTGATTATCAATCGGATTGATTACTCGTGATTCATAATCACATTTCAACCATCGGATCGGTCAGTACTTCTAGTGTGTGTGACCCTATAGGTTCTAATCTGACTGGTAGTGAGATATATTGCAATCTCTATCATAATATTATTGAAACCTCCTTTTAATGGGTTGGAACAGTTCCAACTCAACTCATCAGGGTTTATCGATCATCGAGATTGTTGCCCAAGGTGACAAGCCAAGAGGGGGGGGGGGGGTGAATTGGTTTTTCTTGATTTTCCATTCCTTAACTTTGCTAATTGATGAGTGAGTGATTTGGTTAATATAGATTAACTACAAATAGTGAACTTAGAATAATACACAATACAAACAACAAGATGTATAGTGGTTCGGTGATCTCCTATGCACCTACGTCCACTCCCCAGGCGACCCCTTGGGAATTCACTATAATCCCACGGATTACAGTTGGATTGTTTTCCGGGCTCACAATTCAAAAATCTTTACACTTGATTTTTCGGGATCACCAAAAACCTATGTTGGTTTTACGGGCTCACCAACTAACTTTCACCGTTGGTTTTACGGGTTCACCAACAAACCTACACTGTTGGTTTTATGGGCTCACCAACAAACCTTACAAGATTGTTAAAAAGAAAAATAAGAAGGTTTAAACTCCTATATGAGCAGATATAACAAATATAAGCTATAAAGAAGAGTTAGAATATAGTTATCGCTTTGATATAGCTCTTCTCTTCTTTGTCAAGGAATGCTTCACTCTTCAAGGGTTGGTGGAGCTTTTAATGCCTCTTTTTGATCTGCTCAACCACTTCCTTTTGACTCTTGAATGAAGCACCTCGATGAAGAAAATTAGGGCTTTTTTCTTTCTTGGGTAAGCTTTGATATTTTGCAAAAGGATACTTTGCTCTGATGAATAGTGTCATTATAAATACTTTCCCACATGTTTAGGTTACTTTCCGTTGGTTAGATTTGAAAAACTATCCGTTACTAGCCATTGAGAGGTTAAAAAGTACTTCTGCAGAGCTAGCCGTTATGCTTCTGCCCGTACTGGGGTCGATCCAAACTTTTCTAGGGTCGACTCAAACCACTATTCATCAGACTTGGGGTCGACTCAACTTCCAGTGGGGTCGACCCAACTTTCACTGGGGTCGACTCCTGCTACAGTGGGGTCGACCCCCTCAGGGATCACAGTGTTAGATGTATGGCCTAGAAGCCAATTTTTGGCTGACACATTATTAATTCTGGGACATAATTTGAATTTGACTTTATTATTGAATAAATGAAAGGCATCTTTTTCATTCATATTATTATTGTGTCTATGAATCGTCCAAGGAATTAATAAGATGATGATGCATATTCTCAAGAGTTGAGAATTTGAGCCATGTATCATTAGTGATTAATTTTTGAACGCTCCTGATCGATGGATCATCACGAGGACACTGATCGATCCGATGAGATCAGTGCACAGATTACTTTCCTTATGGATGGACGAGACTCGAGTCCACGGTGTGGCGACACTGGAGTAATAGTGCAGGTGCTTGTTAAGAACAAGGGTACTGAGCGTGACCAATACAAGAAGTCACTTGGATGTCTATCCACTCGTCAGTGACTTGCTTGATGTTGCAGTAGTGTGACTGGTCCTTTGACCTGCAGTGCTTCGGCTACTCACAGTGAGATTATTGTAGTTTGACTGCACACATACATGGTCTCTAGCCATATGGGTCCATGCAGTGTAGATTGGCTGCAGTAAGTTCACTGTAGGAGTAGGGTATGCACCTATAAGGAATCTATCGACCTTGATAGATAAGGAGAGATCCTATGTGATTTATAAGACTGAGTTCGTAAGACCTCGGCCGGGGCAGTATGCACAGTGGAGAAAGAGTTTTTCACTCTCGAACTTAAGTCGAATAAATCTTCACATATGACAGACGATGGGGTTTGACGAGTTGTCCATGACCTCCGTCCTGTAGGGATCCACGATAGTAGGACTGTATCATATGATAACTGCACCTAGAGGTTCACCATTCTATTCTGCTGGGTAGCCACTACATGCTGCTAGGTGTCACTGGTGGATGGTGGGACTCATAGGGATTGTCTCGATGATCGATAAACCCTAATGAGTTGAGTTGGAATCGTTCCAACCCATTGAAAGGAGTTTTCAATGATATTGTGATAGAGATCGCAATATATCTCACTACCAGTCAGAATAGAACCTATGGGGTCACACACACTTGAAGTATTGACCGATCCGATGGTTGAAAAAGTGATTATGAATCACGAGTAATCAATTCGATTGATAAGAAGTTGAAGAAGGAATGGGAATTAATTAATTGGACTTGAAACAAGAGTCCTACTTCGAGTAGGATTCCTAGAGTCCTAATTGAATTAGGACTGGGAATCCTAGTTGGAGTAGGACTGGGATTCCTACTTGGAATAGGATTCCTACAATCCTAATTAGATTAGGAGTTTTGAATTGGATTCCTACTTGGAGTAGGATTCCTAGAGTCCTAATCGGATTAGGATTTCGGATTCAAATAAAGTCCTAATTGGATTAGGACTAAAATTAAATATGTCCTAATTTGGATTAGGATTTCTTAAGTCACAATTAATTATTAATCTAATGAATCAATAAGACTCCTAATTGGATTAGGATTGAAGAGTTCAATTGAGTCAAAATTGATTTAAGTTCTAATTGGATTAGGACCTACCTAGATTGGATCCAAATTGGTTCACCCTTGGGCTAAGCCTAATTGGATTAGGGCTTGACCACATTAGGGCATTCCAAACCCTACTTAATGTGGATTAGGGTTTACCATGAGGAGGGGGATATGCCCCTCCCTTTTCCATGTGGAGAAGGGTGAAGAGAGGGGGCCGGCGCCCCCTCTTTGGAAACTTGTCTAGGGCTCCTAATTTGTAGGAGCCCTAGATGGCTTTATAAGGAGGCATGAGGCCGGCGCCCTATGAGTGCTCTCCCTCTCCTTGCAGCCGTGACCTCCCTCTCCTCCTTCTCCATCTTCAGCCGCAAGCAAGGAATCAAAAGAAGGTGATTGGCGGCCCTCCTCCATCCTTGCTTTCTTCTTCCAACGCAAGGAAAATAAAAGGGCTGCAGTCAGGCTTTGGTTCTTCTTCAAGATCCCTCCTTCTTCTTCCTCCTCTCAAGCACAATCAAGGGTTGATTGAAAGAGAGGAAATCAGCCATCAAAAGAAGTCTTTGCAAGGGAGCTAGCACCCCGGAAAGACTAGAGAGCTTTGATCGGATCTCTACTTCGTGTGGATACCCGTAGAGGCCGGACACTTGAACGGCTTCAAGCGAACCCTCTTCCTAAACCATGAACTCAGATTTGCGGTGATCATCTACCCGCACAAGGTGAAGATCTGATCTTCTAATATATTTAAAAGTTTTTAATCCTTACCTATCTACGAACGGTTCATGAAACAACGTTCATGCGATGAACGTCGATCCCGCTTATGCCGATTCCGCTGCCATCTGAATTTTTTTTTGAAATATCAGCGGCATGGGCGGGTTCCCAACACACAGAACCTTGTATTTCAGCTGTTTTTCACTGGGGTTGACTCAACTCTTTTTGGGGTCGACTCAAGCTACAGTGGGGTCGACTCAAGTTCCATTGGGGTCGACTCTCTCAGGGATTCCGGAGATCCAGTTTTGAATGACATAGCCTTGGGGTCGACTCATGTTCAGTTGAGGTCGACTCCATTGGGGTCGACTCAAGTATTCCTGGGGTCGGCTCCATCTGGGGTCGGCTCAAGGAAGGTTGGGGTCGACCCTCTCAGTAAATTCCAGAGACTTATTTTCTTGAGGCTTGAAGCTGGGGTTGACTCAACCATACTTGGGGTCGACTCCACTACTGTTCATCCGTGCCATTTTCGCAGAGGTGTGCCTGATGGTTCCATGATGTGCCAGGATTGACTCCACCTTTGTTGGGGTCGACTCATTCCACACTTTGCTGCATCTTAAGGTTAGACTCATCTATACAATCAATGAAATATACTTTAAGCAATTTTGAATGTATGACATGGTAGTGTTACATACTCTTAATAATAAAAATTACTATTGTGCCCTTAAGAGTGCGTTTCACTTGAAACTTTGCTGAATTAGAATTTAGAATTCACTATCCCTTTTCTATCGTAAATTTTATCTCATTATTAATCATTGAAAGACATCTTGATCTCATTCTTCTAATGTATCGAGAGTGTCGAATTCAGTAATGATGTATCATATTAACTTGTAGTATTTAATTAGATATTTCCTCAATGGTTATGTTAATCATTGAAATAACACTATCATCCTCAATCTCCTCCTTTTTGATGATTACAAAATATTGAGTATGAGCAGATTGATACTTATCTTAAAATTAAAAAATTTGTTCTAGAAGACCTCAAAGTTGCTGAATTTCAGCTTTTCAAATTTGAGAGTGAAGTCTCTTCCCCTTTTTCATCCAAATATTGCCAATTTGAACTTTTGATTTTCTCCCCTTTTCTTTTATATTTGGTTAAGGATGAAACTTCAAAAATTTGAGATAAAGCAAGAGTTTCAGGTTATGTATCGAGGCATGAGAGGTATGTGCCAAATTCTAAAATTTTGATTAAAAGTTTAGACTTTAAAATTTCCATTGTTACATATTGCTCCCCCTTAAGTAAATATTATCTCCTATTATAATTTGCAAACTTATTTGTCAACTTATTGTGACTTCTTTCTTTCCTTACTTCTCCCCCTTTTTGTTATCATCAAACAAGTGCATGGTAATAGATATGTAGAGGCAGTAAATAAGAAATATTCAAGTTTCATTGATCAAAATGGAATATTGTAGTACATTAATGCCAAAAATACAATGTTCTTCAATCAAAGTGCAAAGTACATTAACAAAGCAAAATATATATGAGAGCTAGATAAATCCTAGGCACTAATCATAATGTTAACATCAGCCTAGGGGGTATCTAGGGGCTGTGATCTAGTCCTCATCCTCCTAGTATAAGTGGCGAGGGGAGGTCGAGCATGATGGGACTGAGTCTGGCGTGGACCTCGCTGAGCTGGATGACTCTGTGCCGAAACCTCCGACTCAGCTGCTCGGGGCACAGATGGACCATGAGCCTCTCTCTCTCTTTGTAATGCTCCCACCTACTTTCTGAGGTCTCTAATCTCCGCAGTCATAATGTCCATCCTGCTCGTCAATCCGTCAGAGAGAGTCCTCACCTGAGCTGACACAAGCTCAGTCATCCTACTCTAAAATTCCTCTGTACATCCCGTGGGTACGGATGACGACGGGCCAGCCTCTGAAGGTGCCGTACGATGATCTTCAGGTACCTTAGCCTCAGGGATGGGGTCTCCAACCTCTGGTGCATCACCTTCCTGTGCATGTATCCCTACTCCTGCACGCACCCATTGCCCGTTCACCTTCTCATAACCCATGCGAACTAGGGACCGTGCAGTGTAAGTGTCAGTGAATAGCAGATGCCTGGAGATCTCTCCCTCCACAGATATGTCATGCTATCGGAAGACCAGGATGAGTATCATATAGCCTCTCTCATCTGTCTGATCTGTTAGATGTATGCCCTAGAAGCCAATCTGGCTGACACATTATTAATTCTAGGGACATAATTTTATACTTGACTATTTATTATTGGATAAATAAAAGGCATCTTTTCATTCATATTATTTATGTGTCTATGAATCGTCCAAAAAATTAATAATGTGATGATACATATTCTCAAGAGTTGAGAATTTGAGCCATGTATCATTGGTGATTAATTTCTAAATGCTCCTGATCAATGGATCATCACGAGGACGGTGATCGATCCGATCAGTGCACAAATCACTTTCCTTCTGGATGGACGAGACTTGAGTCCACAGTGTAGGGACACTGAAGTGATAGTACAGGTGCTTGTTAGAGAACAAGAGTACTGAGCGTGACCAAGACAAGA
Organism: Phoenix dactylifera; assembly: GCF_009389715.1. NCBI lineage: Eukaryota > Viridiplantae > Streptophyta > Magnoliopsida > Arecales > Arecaceae > Phoenix > Phoenix dactylifera. The sequence goes on from NW_024068155.1 coordinate 184,218, forward strand.
AGTCACTTGGATGTCTATCCACTCGTCAGTGACTTGCTTGATGTTGCAGTAGTATGACTGGTCCTTTGACCTGCGGTGCTTCGGCTACTCACAGTGAGGTTATTGTAGTTTGACTGCACACATACATGGTCTCTAGCCATATGGGTCCATGCAGTGTAGATTGGCTGCAATAGGTTCACTGTAGGAGTAGGGTATGCACCTACAAGGAATCTATCGACCTTGATAGAAGAGGAGTGATCCTATGTGATTTATTAGACTGAGTTCTAAGACCTTGGCAGGGCAGTAATATAAGGTGGAGAAAGAGTTTTCCACTATTGAACTCGAGTCGAATAAATCTTGACATATGACAGACGATGGGGTTTGACGAGTTGTCCATGTCCTCCGTCCTGTAGGGATCCACGATAGTAGGACTGTATCACACGATAACTGCACCTAGAGGTTCATCATTCCATTCTACTGGGTAGCCACTACATGCTGCTAGGTGTCACTGGTGGATGGTGGGACTCATAGGGATTATCTCGATGATCGATAAACCCTAATGAGTTGAGTTGGAATCGTTCCAACCCATTGAAAGGAGTTTTCAATGATATAGTGATAGAGATCACAATATATCTCACTACCAGTCAGAATAGAACCTATGGGGTCACACACACTAGAAGTATTGATCGATCCGATGGTTGAAAAGTGATTATGAATCACGAGTAATCAATTCGATTGATAAGAAGTTGAAGAAGGAAAAGGAATTAATTAATTGGACTTGAAACAAGAGTTCTACTTCGAGTAGGATTCCTTGAGTCCTAATTGGATTAGGACTGGGATTCCTACTTAGAATAGGATTCCTGCAATTCTAATGAGATTAGCAGTTTTGAATTAAAATTGGATTCCTACTTGGAATAGGATTCCTAGAAATCCTAATTGGATTAGGACTTCGGATTCAAGTAAGAATCCTAATTGGATTAGGACTAAAATTAAATACGTCCTAATATGGATTAGGGTTTCTTAAGTCACAATTAATTATTAATCTAATGAATCAATAAGACTCCTAATTGGATTAGGATTGAAGAGTTCAATTGAGTCAAAATTGATTTAAGTTCTAATTGGATTAGGACTTACCTAGATTGGATCCAAATTGGTTCACCCTTGGACTAAGCCTAATTGGATTAGGGCTTGACCACATTAGGGCAATGCAAACCCTAATTGAGGTGGACTAGGGTTTACCAAGAGGGAGGGGCGCAAGCCCCTCCCCCTTTGATCACATGGTGCGGCACAAGAGAGGGGGCCGGCGCCCCCTCTATGGAAAGTTGTCTAGGGCTCCTACTTAGTAGGAACCCTAGATGGCTATAAAAAGGCTTATGAAGCCGGCGCCCTAGAGGATTGCTTCCTCTCCCTCTTGTGCCGTGGCCACCCTCTCCCTCTCCTTGTTTCAGCCGCAAGCAAGGGAAGAAGAAGATCCAAGTGTTGGCGGCCTCCTCCCCTTCCCTTCCTTCATCCAACGCAAGGAAGAAAAGAAGACGGTGTGGGGATTCTTCTTCATCCTCTTCTTCATCCATCAAGCATATTCAAGAGTTGAAAGCAAGAGAGGAGATCAGCCATCAAAAGAAGTCTTTGCAAGGGAGCTAGCACCCCGGGAAGACAAGTGATCTTTGATCAGGTCCTCTGCTTCGTGTGGATACCCGTAGAGGCCGGACATTTGAACGGCTTCAAACGAACCCTCAATCTAAAACCACGATCATCAGTTTGCGGTGATCATCTACCTGCACAAGGTGAAGATCTGATCTTCTAAATGTTTTTAAAGTTTTTAATTCTTGCCTAAACTACGAACGGTTCATGAAACAACGTTCATGCGATGAACGTCGATCCCGCACATGCCTCTTCCGCTGCCATCTGATTTTTTTTGAAATATCAGCGGCATGGGCGGGTTCCCAACAGTGGTATCAGAGCCTAGGCTTCGTAGATTAAGTTAAGAATTAATTATCTAAAGGCTTATTAGATCTGAAAATTGAATGATCATGCATGCTGAAAATTTCTGCATGCAGATTTTTCAGGGGTGCTGATTTTTGCATGCTGATTTTTATGTGATAAAATGATGATTCTAATTGCGTTGTTAATGAGATTACAAAGTTTAGAATCATGATTAGCATGATCAGCAATCTATGTCATGATATAATCAGTTAGTTTTCAGATCTGAAAATTATAATTGTTGCATATGGTGATGATCATAGGATTCAAACCCTTTTGGTATCAAATGTAATGACCTGCGATGTGATCAGCGATGTCATGTAATTTTTCAGATGCTTGCATGCATCTTATTTGATGTTTTGAGAGGCCTGCGTGCCTCCTAAAAGGAGATGTAATTTATTTTTAATTTTTATTTTACATCTGGTTGTATTTCTGTGATGTGATGTACGTCAACGATCAAGTTGAAGACAAGGCATGAGATGAACAGGGGTCTAAGCGGTTGATGGCGATTGGATCAAGAGTTGGTCAAGGATCGAATCAAGAAGGCTTGGAACCAATTCAAGAGTTGAAGACCAATTGATCGATTGACGTGCATGTGCTTGTAATACGACCTAACTAGAATCCATGATCATCACCTATTTAAAGTTTAGCTTTAATTATTGCTGCGATTATAACTGCCTGCAATGTGCCGTTTGCATGTGATGTGAATGAAAGCCGGGTAGATAGGTTTACATGTGATGTAACAAACCCAATTGAGACCTAAATTAAAACCTCCTCAATCAAGTCAAGAGTGAACCAACATGAGCAAGTCATATTAGATTAATTGATCTAATTGGTGTCTAGGAAAGCATGAAAGGTGGTTACTTAATTAGGACCTTACTCTCTGAGTAAGGGGAGCCTCCCACCTGCTTACCTGGCCAATTGTTCGATTACCTCTTATGAAGGGCTCAAGTTGCAAACACTAAGACCTGATTAACCAATATTAAGTCAATAGGTCTTCCACTGTAGTAGAGCTGCTAAGGCCTTTCTGATGTTGATTTGTCTCGGCTGGATACAGTGGTCAAGTTGCATCGGAGGGCTGGACCTCTCTATAGACATGAGATGTTGTAGGGTAAAGGTGGGGTTGGGCACCAATAACTGTTAGGTGAGGACCCAATGACGACTTTATTCCTACGGTTATACGGTGGGTCTGACTTAACTAAGAAATGAGACCAATAACTGTTAGGTGAGGTTTTCATGGCTTAGAGACCAAGTTGCACTGCAACATGCTTGAGAAGCATTGTACAAGAGTTGTACATTCATCAATCTATGTGTCACCAATAACTGTTAGGTGAGGTGGCATATAAATTGGTGGGACCGCAGTACCTACTAGAAATCCTAGTCGTGTGGGATTTCCGTTTCTCTACCAGGGGAGTGTGAGGGATTCGAAAAAATAGTGGGAGTTACATTTGTTCTAAAAGACCTTAGAACAGATTAGGATCAAGTACAAAAGTTAGAAACTAGAATCTTTACTCTCTGCAGATACAATGTCAGCTTCAAACCCTTTGACCCGTGTTCTTGAGACCAACCGACTGACCGAAACCAATTACAAAGACTGGCTTAGAAACCTCAAAATTGTTTTGGACTGTGAGAAAATAGGCTACATACTCGATTCAGATATCCCCACACTACCAACATGTCCTACTGATGTTCAGCGTGAGATGCATAAAAAGTGGTTGGATGATGACATTAGAGTAAAATGCTATATGATGGCATCCATGTCAAATGAACTCCAATGCCAGCATGAAAACATGAAGACTGCTAGGGACATACTGGCACACCTGCAAGAGTTGTATGGTGAGCAGAGTCGTACAGCTCGTTTTGAAGTATCCAAGAGGCTCTTCAAGACAAAGATGCGCGAAGGGCAGTCTGTCCATGATCACGGTCTGACTATGATCAAGGACCTAGAGGAGCTTGAGAAGCTCGGAATGAACATGCACAAGGAATTACAAGTGGATTTGATCCTACAGTCACTTCCTGATTCATTTGGTCAGTTTATAGTAAACTACCACATGAATAAAATTGAATGCACTAAGACTGAACTGTTAAACATGTTGGTAACTACTGAGGGAGCCTTGAAAAGTTCAAGAGGAAATGTCCTTGCTGCTGAGTTGACTTCTGGTTCCAAGAGAAAGTCTACTTGGAAGAAAAAGAAGCCTGCTAAGAAGAAGAAGAAAGACAAAAAGCCGAAGAAGGAAGTTCAAAAGAAAAAGGCTAATGACAAAGAAAAATGTTTCCACTGCAATGTCGACGGCCACTGGAAGAGAAACTGTCCTTCATGCCTCGAGAGCCTGAAGAACAAGAAAGGTGACACACCTTCAGAAGGTATAGACTTGCTCATAATTGAAACTAATCTAACGGTTTCTTGTACTTCTAGTTGGGTTATAGATTCTGGTTCTAGTGCTCATCTATGCACTACCATGCAGGGTCTAAAGGAAAGTAGAAGGCTGGCGGAAGGTGCGCTAACCCTTCGGATTGGCAACGGGGCAAAAGTTGCTGCTGTGGCTGTGGGCACCTACCATCTGCGACTACCGTCTGGTTTTAGTTTATTACTTAGAGACTGCTATTATGTACCTGCTGCTAGCAGAAATTTGATTTCTGTTTCATGTCTAGCACAGGAAGGTCATGTTTTTACATTTGACAAAGACTGCTGTTCTATTTATTTAAGAAATAAAATAGTCGCACGTGGTTTTATGATTGACAGTCTCTATCATTTACATATGGATGTATCTGTAAATGTTACCGAGCAAGATGTGAGTGCCAAAGGATCCAAGAGATCCAGAGATGAGATAAACCAAAGATATTTGTGGCACCTCAGACTTGGCCATATTGGAGAAGATAGGATGAACAAAATGGATAAAGATGGGCTTCTCGGCTCATTGACTTCCGAGTCATATCCAGTTTGCAAGTCCTGTCTTCAAGAAAAAATGGCCAGATTGCCCTTTGTAGGACATGGAGAGAGGACCACTGAAATGCTTACCCTAGTACATACAGATGTATGTGGCCCATTCGATGTGCTTTCCAGGGGATGTTATTCATACTTCATTACCTTTACCGATGATTATTCACGGTATGGGTATGTGTATCTTATGAGACACAAGTCTGAATCTTTTGAAAAGTTCAAAGAGTTCAAGAATGAAGTAGAAAAACAAACTAGAAAACCTCTTAAGGCTCTTCGATCAGATCGAGGAGGAGAATACCTTAGTGGAGAATTCCGGGACTATCTCAAGAAAAATGGCATAGTCTCACAGTGGACACCTCCGGATACACCTCAACTCAACGGGGTGTCAGAGAGGAGGAATCGGACCCTATTGGATATGGTCAGGTCTATGATGAGCTTCACTGATTTACCTATATTCCTTTGGGGAGATGCCTTACTCACAACGATTTATTTATTGAATAGAGTTTCCTCTAAATCCGTTCCTACCACACCGTATGAGATATGGCATGGTAAGAAACCAAGTCTTGGTCATCTCAAGATTTGGGGATGTCCGGCCCACGTCAAGAGACTACAGGCGGAACCATAAGTGCTCGTTTTATAGGATATCCTAAAGAGTCATTAGGATACAATTTTTACGTCTCAGAGGATCACAATGTGTTTGTGAGCCGTCATGCCATATTCTTGGAAAATCAGTTTATCCTTGATAGAGGCAGTGGGAGGAAAATTGAGCTTGAAGAGAAAGTCTCTAAAAAGCAACGAGTCATGGATTCTATTGAACCCATTCATATAGAGCCAGTACACGATGTCCCTCGACCACCTCGTAGATCTAGTAGGGTCTCCCATCCTCCCGATAGATACTTAGGTATACTACAAGAGGATACCGAGAAAATGTTCCTAGTGGGAGATAGGGATCACACACAAGATCCTAAAACCTACGACGAGGCGATATCTGATATCGATTCCGAGAAATGGCTGGAAGCCATGAAGTCAGAGTTAGACTCCATGCATTCCAACCAAGTCTGGACCTTAGTAGATCCACCAGAAGGTATTGTACCTATTGGATGCAAATGGATCTACAAAAGGAAGATAGGTTCGGATGGAGAGGTAGAGACCTATAAGGCAAAGCTTGTGGCGAAAGGGTATAGTCAGCGCGAGGGCATTGACTATTAGGAGACCTTTTCACCTGTAGCCATGCTGAAATCCATCCGAATATTACTTGCCATTGCAGCATTTTAGAAATTAATAAGATGAGGCAGATGGATGTGAAAACAGCTTTCCTGAATGGATATCTTGATGAAGACATCTATATGGAACAGTTTTTGGGTTTCACTTCCAGTGATGGAGATCACAAGGTCTGCAAGCTGCAAAAGTCCATCTATGGATTAAAGCAAGCATCTCGAAGTTGGCACACTCGTTTCGATGACGCAATCAAAACGTTTGATTTCATCAAAAACGAAGAAGAACCATGTGTTTATAAAAGGGTTAGTGGGAGCGCTGTCGTATTTCTCGTACTGTATGTGGACGACATCCTCCTCATAGGGAATGATATTCCCATGCTAACCTCGGTGAAGGTCAGGTTGTCAAAAAGGTTCTCCATGAAAGACCTTGGGGAAGCATCCTATATTTTGAGAATAAAGGTCTATAGAGTTAGATCTAAAAGGATGCTTGGCCTATCACAGAAGATGTACATAGAGGAGGTGCTGAAGAGGTTCAGCATGGAAAACTCCAAGAGGGGTCTCTTACCCCTTAGGCATGGAATTCATCTCTCCAAGAAGATGTGCCCCAACACATCTGAAGAGATTCAACGCATGAGCAAGATACCCTATGCATCGGCAATAGGGAGCCTCATGTATGCCATGCTATGTACACGACCTGATATAGCCCTTGCTGTGAGTGTCACAAGCAGATATCAGTCGAATCCAGGTGAAGAACACTGGACAGCTGTGAAGAATATTCTTAAGTACTTGAGAAGAACTAAAGATTTATTCTTGGTTTTTGGAGGATCATCAGAGTTAAAGGTAGAAGGGTACACAGATTCAGACTTCATGACTGATGTCGATGATAGGAAGTCAACATCTGGATATGTGTTCTTATGCAATGGTGGTACGGTGAATTGGAAGAGTTCTAAACAACCGATCATTGCTGATTCTACTATGGAAGCTGAATACATCGCCGCCTCTGAAGCTGCTAAGGAAGGCTTCTGGTTCAAGAAATTCATTGCAGAGTTAGACGTGATGACATCAGATGCCATAACACTCTACTGCGATAATAATGGCGCCATAGCTCTTGCTAAGGAGCCAAGGTCTCATCAGAAGTCCAAGCATATAGAGCGGCGCTTCACCTCATACGCGACTATGTTGAGAAAAAATATGTAGAAGTGCAGAGAGTAGACTCCGCGGATAACGTGGCAGACCCGTTCACTAAGCAGCTAAGTCAGCGAAAGACTGAAGCCCACCTTGAGAAGATGGGGCTTAGATATATGACTGATTGGCTTTAGTGCAAGTGGGAGATTGTTAGATGTATGCCCTAGAAGCCAATCTGGCTGACACATTATTAATTCTAGGGACATAATTTTGTACTTGACTATTTATTATTGGATAAATAAAAGGCATCTTTTCATTCATATTATTTATGTGTCTATGAATCGTCCAAAAAATTAATAATGTGATGATACATATTCTCAAGAGTTGAGAATTTGAGCCATGTATCATTGGTGATTAATTTCTAAATGCTCCAGATCAATGGATCATCACGAGGACGGTGATCGATCCGATCAGTGCACAAATCACTTTCCTTCTGGATGGACGAGACTTGAGTCCACAGTGTAGGGACACTGAAGTGATAGTACAGGTGCTTGTTAGAGAACAAGAGTACTGAGCGTGACCAAGACAAGAAGTCACTTGGATGTCTATCCACTCGTCAGTGACTTGCTTGATGTTGCAGTAGTATGACTGGTCCTTTGACCTGCGGTGCTTCGGCTACTCACAGTGAGGTTATTGTAGTTTGACTGCACACATACATGGTCTCTAGCCATATGGGTCCATGCAGTGTAGATTGGCTGCAATAGGTTCACTGTAGGAGTAGGGTATGCACCTACAAGGAATCTATCGACCTTGATAGAAGAGGAGTGATCCTATGTGATTTATTAGAATGAGTTCTAAGACCTTGGCCAGGGCAGTAATATAAGGTGGAGAAAGAGTTTTCCACTATTGAACTCGAGTTGAATAAATCTTGACATATGACAGACGATGGGGTTTGACGAGTTGTCCATGACCTCCGTCCTGTAGGGATCCACGATAGTAGGACTGTATCACACGATAACTGCACCTAGAGGTTCATCATTCCATTCTACTGGGTAGTCACTACATGCTGCTAGGTGTCACTGGTGGATGGTGGGACTCATAGGGATTGTCTTGATGATCGATAAACCCTAATGAGTTGAGTTGGAATCGTTCCAACCCATTGAAAGGAGTTTTCAATGATATAGTGATAGAGATCACAATATATCTCACTACCAGTCAGAATAGAACCTATGGGGTCACACACACTAGAAGTTATTGATCGATCCGATGGTTGAAAAGTGATTATGAATCACGAGTAATCAATTCGATTGATAAGAAGTTGAAGAAGGAAAAGGAATTAATTAATTGGACTTGAAACAAGAGTTCTACTTCGAGTAGGATTCCTTGAGTCCTAATTGGATTAGGACTGGGATTCCTACTTAGAATAGGATTCCTGCAATTCTAATGAGATTAGCAGTTTTGAATTAAAATTGGATTCCTACTTGGAATAGGATTCCTAGAAATCCTAATTGGATTAGGACTTCGGATTCAAGTAAGAATCCTAATTAGATTAGGACTAAAATTAAATACGTCCTAATATGGATTAGGATTTCTTAAGTCACAATTAATTATTAATCTAATGAATCAATAAGACTCCTAATTGGATTAGGATTGAAGAGTTCAATTGAGTCAAAATTGATTTAAGTTCTAATTGGATTAGGACTTATCTAGATTGGATCCAAATTGGTTCACCCTTGGACTAAGCCTAATTGGATTAGGGCTTGACCACATTAGGGCAATGCAAACCCTAATTGAGGTGGACTAGGGTTTACCAAGAGGGAGGGGCGCAAGCCCCTCCCCCTTTGATCACATGGTGCGGCACAAGAGAGGGGGCCGGCGCCCCCCTCTATGGAAAGTTGTCTAGGGCTCCTACTTAGTAGGAACCCTAGATGGCTATAAAAAGGCTTATGAAGCCGGCGCCCTAGAGGATTGCTTCCTCTCCCTCTTGTGCCGTGGCCACCCTCTCCCTCTCCTTGTTTCAGCCGCAAGCAAGGGAAGAAGAAGATCCAAGTGTTGGCGGCCTCCTCCCCTTCCCTTCCTTCATCCAACGCAAGGAAGAAAAGAAGACGGTGTGGGGATTCTTCTTCATCCTCTTCTTCATCCTTCTTCTTCCTCCTCTCAAGCATATTCAAGAGTTGAAAGCAAGAGAGGAGATCAGCCATCAAAAGAAGTCTTTGCAAGGGAGCTAGCACCCCGGGAAGACAAGTGATCTTTGATCAGGTCCTCTGCTTCGTGTGGATACCCGTAGAGGCCGGACATTTGAACGGCTTCAAACGAACCCTCAACCTAAAACCACGATCATCAGTTTGCGGTGATCATCTACCCGCACAAGGTGAAGATCTGATCTTCTAAATATTTTTAAAGTTTTTAATTCTTGCCTAAACTACGAACGGTTCATGAAACAACGTTCATGCGATGAACGTCGATCCCGCACATGCCTCTTCCGCTGCCATATGATTTGTTTTGAAATATCAGCGGCATGGGCGGGTTCCCAACATCAACATGACTCCTAATTGGGTTAGGATTGAAGAGTTCAATTGAGTCATGGTTCATTCAAGTTCTAATTGGATTAGGACTAGCATAGATTGAACCCAATTGATTCATGATTTGGTTAAGATCTAATTGGATTAGGACTAAGCCATAAGAGGGACACCTAATCCTCCTTAGAGGAGGATTAGGGCATCACAAGAAGGAGGGGATCACGCCCCTCCTCCTTTGATTCCTTGTTGCGGCAACAAGAGGGGCCGGCGCCCCTCTTGGAATAATTTCAAGGGAGCTCCTAAAAGTTAGGAGCTCCACATGTTATTTAAAGGAGGCTTTTGGGGGCTGACCTAATGATGTGAAAGCCCTCTCCTCTCTAGCCGTGGCCACCCTTTTCCCCTTTGTTTCAGCCACCAACAGCAAGAGAAAAGAAGAGGAGGCGTCTCCCTCCTCTTGGGCTTCTTCCTTGGCTTCAACGCATGAGAAGAGAAGAAGGCTGCCAAGGGCTTTGATCTTCTTCATCTCTTCTTCATCCTTCTTCTTCCTCCTCTCAAGTACATTCAAGAGTTGAAAGAAAGAGAGGAGATCAGCCATCAAAATATATCTCTGCAAGGGAGCTAGCACCCCGGGAAGATTGGAGCGTTTGGATCGGTTCCTGCTTCGTGTGGATACCCGTAGAGGCCGGGCACTTGAATAGCTTCAAGCGAACCTTCATCCAAAACCACGATCATCAGTTTGCGGTGATCATCTACCCGCACAAGGTGAAGATCTGATATTCTAATGTTTTAAAAAGTTTTTAATCCTTATCTATCTACGAACGATTTTAAACAACGTTCATGCGATGAACGGTTGATCCCGCATATGCCTCTTCCGCTGCATCTGAAATTTTTGAAATTTTTTCTGCAGCATGGACGGGTTTTCTAACACGATTGTGATCCCGGAAAAAACAATCGGGTGGTTCTAGTCGGTGAGCCTGTGAAAACCGACCGAGTTCGTTGTGATCTCATAAAACAACAAGTTGGGTTGTGAACTTGTAAAACAACTGGCTGTAATCCGAGGGATTATAGTGAACTCCCAAGTGTAGCTTGGGAAGTGGACGTAGGAGCAGGGGTTAGCTTCGAACCACTATAAATTGTTTTGTGTTTGTGTTGGTTGCTGCACTCTCTCTTACACTCTCTCTAATCTTTCACTGCATATAGTTACTTAACCGAAATACTTGCAATAGAATTGGATATTAACCAAACGTAGTTTTTAATTGGTCGAAATTTAAATCATAACCCAATTCACCCCCCCCCTCTTGGGTTGTCTTCTTGGGCAACATGAAAGATCGTACTGGGGGCAATACCAAGCCATTTGTCTTCAAAAATTCTCAAATCCCCAGAGAAACCCGTCCACAGTTTCCTCCTCCTGCATGTCGCGGAACTCTTCCGACTCCTTAAAGAGCTCCACGGCATTCTCAACTCGCTCGAGTGCCCTCTTCTCTCGGGCCTCGAGCTGCTCGACCTTTAGGTGGGGACCCTGCCCTCGTACTTGTGGCCGGCGGCTTCGGAGCGGGGCTCGGCAAGACGCACCTCGGAGGCGCGCAGTGCTGATCTCGTCAAGGAGTGCGCAGCCCTCTCCTCTTCGAGTTTGTCGACAACAGCTTGCCGACCCGCCTCAGTGGCCTCCCTCCATGCTATGGCTTCCGCCAGCGCGGCCTCCACCTCCACAAGCCTCTTCTCGGCTGACTCCGATTATTTTTGGAATCGTCGAGACTCGTTCTGGTATTCCAAGGCAATGAATACCAGAGTATCTACTTCGTGAATATGCTGCAGAAAAATAGCAATAAGTAAGAATGAAGAAAATACCGACGACTAAAGACAAGATAAGAGAGCAGCTTATCCGAGCAGTGTTGCAGTACGTCTGATCGACCAATTTCTTCAAGGCCGAGGGCTCCGAACTCGACCTGGTCCGCCAGGAGCATCGCGCGGTGAAATACGGCGTGCGCGACATCACCATCCCGGAAGGCCGAGCTACCCTCCGAGATCGAGGACTCTGGGTCGGCCGATCTCCTTTCAAAGCGTCCTCCGGCCCCTGAAGAACTCGCCCCGCCCGAGCTCATGGTAACGGGACGCGCCCGGAACCCCGGGGCCCCTGCTCGGCTTGGGCCCCGAGCGCCGCAAACGGATGACTGGCCGGCTCGCCTGCTGAGGAATGGGAGCAGGGCGGGTCGAAGAAGCCGAGCCCGATGCTCCCCCGGAGCCCGAGCTTGCGCGCTCAATAATTAGAGCTCTCCCCCGGGAAGACCCCGAAGCTCCGGCCCCCGAGCCCTCGCCTCAGTAGAGGCAGAAGTAGCAGCCAGCCTAGCCTTCTTTCAGGGCTTGGGGAGAGCTTCGCCGGTCTCCGTCCGACCTCCTCTTCAGTCAGGCGAAGAGGGATGCGTGCTGGTCGGCACGTGGGGAATATCTGAAACAAACAAAAGGAAAAATTTTACTAAGTATCGAACTAACCTCAAGAGAACAAAGGAAAGGAACAGATAAGGCAAAAACTGAAAAATGAAAGAGCAGTACGACCTGCCCTTACCCTCGGAGCGCGCCGAGCTTAGGCCCGACATTCACCGGAGCTTCTTCGGTCAGAAACTCGGTCAGAAGGATGGTCCCTCCCGAGCCCCCGCAGAGCGTCGAAAGCCCTCTGCTCCTCCACCGAAAGGCCGCTGAGCCTATTCAGGGCCTTCAGCCCGAGACGCCCCAGCTCGGATCGAAACCCCACGAAAGCTCGGAAGAAAGAAAGAAAAATCTCCCCTTTCCACTCGTGAATCGAGGAAGGGGTACCTCGAAAAAGCGACATACCGCTCCTCCAGGCGAATACAACCACTCTATAATCCGCCAGGTTCGTCTTTAACATGAAACACCGCCGGAAGACACTCACCGAGGTCAGGATCCCATGCGCCAAGGCAGAGGGACGCGAACCCAACAATGGTCCTCCATGAGTTCGGAGTGAGCTGTGCTAGGGCGAGTTGGTACTCTACCAGCAAGTCATTCACGAACTCATGAAGGGGAAACCGCAAGCCGGCCCAGAGCGCATCGATGTACACTCCGATCCGACCTGAACGGAGGTCTAGTTACCCCGATCTTCCGACCCTGCGAGTTCCAGACGAAACCCGGGCCGGAAAGAAAAACCGGAAACGGACCAGTTCCAGTTCCTCCTCGGTCAAAGTAGACCCAACCTCACCGGGACCAAGACCCATCTCAGAAGAAAAAGAGGGGGAATGAAGGAAGAAGCGATAAACGAAAACGAAAAAGAGGAAGAAAGCAGGTATTTAAGGAAAAGAAAAGGACTTCCGAGCTAATGCGGAAAAACGACCTACTATGGGGTCGCCGGAAACTGCCTCTGAACACCGCCGAAAATCGCCTCTGAACACCGTCGGGGAGCTCGGGCCGCAACCAGAAGAAAAAAGAAAGACAAAAGCAATAGCAAACAAGCGAGACCTTTTAGGGTAAAATCGGAGGTTTATATAGACCCTTCCGACGGCCCAGATCGGCAGGGCTAAAACCCGCCTCCCGTCCGGAATACGCCACGTATCGGCCCCGAGAACCGAAACAGTGCATTTATTCTGGACGGGCGCCTCGGATACGGAAATCAAGGTGCCGTCCCATCGGATCTCGGGGCCCCCATCATGAGCCCACTACTCGAAATGACCTCGAAGGACGAAAGGGCGCCGCCTCCTCTCCCCTCATTAAAGCACCCCGAAGCGCGCGAAGCACCGGCATAATTTAAGCCTCCCCCAACCCCCACCACTGCAACAAAAGCAATTACTTCCCACGTCCCAGTTCGCTAGCAGCTCGGACTCGGAAGTCGGGGGGTAGTGTTGAGGAAAATACAAGTCACCCCAAAACACTTGATTGGAGGCGCCCGACCTCGGACGACCGACCTGGCGCCCGACCTCGGATGACCTGGCGCCCGACCAGGCGCCCACCCTGGAACTCTCAACCTCGGAATGTCCGACCTAAAAAGCACCCGATCTCGAAAGGCATCCGATCCCAGAAGTCGGACCTCACTGACTACCCACTGCAGTCACATCCTCCTACGGCCCGATTCGGGACCACGCCTTAGGCGGCTTACTCAACAATTAATGCGCATGGTCTCTGCAGACCTCCGACTTACTCAACAATTAATGCGCATGGTCTCCGTAGACATCCGCTTACTCAACAATTAATGCACATGGTCTCCGCAGACCTCCGGCTTACTCAACAATTAATGCACATAGCTCCTGCTGTCTACGGATCTCCAGTCCTCCATAGCCAAGTCAGCTCGGCCGCGTTCAATCAACCGTGACAACTTCCTGATTCCGACCTCATCCTCTACGATAAGGCATTAATTCACATGGTCATGCACCAATTCATGCAACGTGCTCAGTCATATAGCAGCCTGGTCCCCGTCGCATCATACGTAACCCAGCACCACTATAAAAGGAGAACCCCTCTACCTTAAAGGGGGCTGGACGCTGAAACTCTGGACATATTGCTCCTACTTATATTTCCCCTTCTGACTTAAGCATCGGAGGGCCGGCGCCGAAAACCCCGACACGGCTTGTTGCAGGTCCTCCGGAGGACGCCGCCCGCCGACGTACCGCCATCCGCCACTCTCGCCGGAGCTCCTTCTCCTCGGTCCGCGGCCGCCCCCGGGTCCAATTTCCAGCAACACAAATATTCCAGCTTCTTCCAATGTATACTAGCTGATGTTGCATTCCCTCTATATGGTGGGGCAAACATTGTCACCCAACCATTACCAATTTAGCCAACACATTGCTGGTTCAAGAGTTTCCATTCTCGTCAATCATATCTTTAGTCTTAGCATTATTACCCTCCATGGGACATGCATCTCCTTACAATAAAGTCTAACTTCTTACCCTTCCATGTTCTCCAATTGCCACTATTTAGGCTCATGATTCTACTTGTATTCACCTCTAGAACTGACATAGAAGTTTCATCAAACACATTGTAGACACCAACCATAACTCTAATACCACTTGTTGGGAAGTGCACCCTTCCCCACCAGGCAAGCATGGGCAATATTTCACATGCCCAATGCACAATGACAATCAATAACTCAATAAAAGTAGCAAAACAAAGCAACCAAGAGAGTAGAAACGCCAAACTCTAATGTGAAAAACCCTATAAAGAAGGAAAAAACTAAGGGACACCCAAGCAGAATCCACTAATCAATGAACTATTAGAGTACAAAAATTCTACAACAACTAAAAAATTTCAAAGGGCGCAGGAAAACCACTACAAGAAAATCATCAACAAGCTTTTAACTTGCAAAGTATGGCCTCAAAAAGAGAAAACCCAACTTTCTAGAAGCATTAAACACTCTTATAGATAAAATAAGTGAAGAAAAACAACCCCTTGTGCCTTGAACTTCAATCCAAGACCACCCTCATATGAGAGACTCTTATTGCATGTAGAAACTCAAAACTCTATCTCTTCTTGCTTCTTCCCTTTTTCTTCTTATGTATTTTCTCCTTGTGTACAGGGGCGGCTCAATACATTCTGGGGCCTAAGGCGAATCCAATGAACGGGGCCCTTTGTTTTAATAATAATTTTTTTAATAAATATAAAATACTTAAAAAATATATATATAAATAGATAGCTATCAAGTACATTATTTCAATAAAGATACATGAATCTAACAAAGATAGACAAGAAGCCTTTTCAATTTAATATAATTCTTGAATGGAAGCACATAAAAGTAATTACTCTAAATGAAGGGCCATGAAACTGATTAAATAATTGAGATAATGCTTAGCAATACTGTTTACCATGAAAAGGTTATCCCATGGCACTGCATGGTCCAAGGTAAAGAAAAAAATTTGTCCATAAAGGAATCTCTCTATAAGAGAAAGTAGGGTCATTATGGAAAATTCCACCCCATCCCACCATCTCCCCCTTCATGTGAGTGCCCAAGCGGCAACTGCAACATCACAGCACGGCAGCCATTCAACCCCTCCCTCCTTTTCTCTCTCTACCACCCAAGAGGGGAGAAGAAATCGAGAGGAGAAAACTAAAAGAATCTCCACCCTCCAAGAAGTCCATCTCCAATCCCCCTATCTTTCTTCCGAATGGCCCAGCTGGATCAGGAGTAATGTGAGGAAAGGAAAACCAAGACCAAACCAAAAAGAGAAGGGATGAAAGATAAGAGTGGCTTCAGGCGTCTATCAAGCCAACCAATCCCTCCTCTCTCTCTCCCCACCCAAAACAAAACTACTGTCCCCCAACTTCCCAAATTGCCCTTTGCAGGCTAGGAAACTCTCCACCTCCCTTCCGTCAAGGGGGAAGACTCGTCGCCAGCTCCAGATCCCGTTTTATATGGGGCCTTTGCTTCCTTTTGGTCAGCCTCCTGGGGCCTTCCATTGGCCCGGGGCCTTAGGCTACCGCCTCGGTGGCCTAGGGCTCACGGCCCTGCTTGTGTAGGCTACTGCTTAAAAATATATGCCTTCCTAGCAAGGCTTATGTCGAACACGCTATTAGTATCATGTGGTCCAATCAACATGGGGCTAGCCCAAAACATTAATAATTAGCCCAGCAATTAGGTATGTTGGGATTCTAATCCACACCTTAACACCATTTGTCAATACTACTAAAGATGGATCTTGCTTGCAACATGATCCACTGAAGATACATCTTGTTGACAACACAAGTCCTCAACCACCCATCTACCAGACTAATTGTGCTATGATTTGCATATGAAATGGCTTAAAATGTAGACATACCAATAATTTATTCACCATGAAGAGTCATCCAATGCATATGCATACAAACACACATACATAAATACATACGAATATACATACAAACACAGTTATATAAATATATACATCTATACATACACATAGATCTATATATATATATATATATATATATATATATAAAAAATATATATATATATATATATATATATATATATATATATTTAATATATATATGT
Source organism: Phoenix dactylifera (assembly GCF_009389715.1). Lineage (NCBI taxonomy): Eukaryota > Viridiplantae > Streptophyta > Magnoliopsida > Arecales > Arecaceae > Phoenix > Phoenix dactylifera. The sequence continues at coordinate 200,946 of NW_024068155.1, forward strand.
ATGTATGATTTTATATATATGTTATTTATATATGTATATAAATACACATATACATACATACATACATGCGCATATATATATATATATATATGCATATTGCAAACATACATACATTCATAACTACATACATATGTACAAACATACATACATACATACAAACATATATATGGGTGCAAGCAAATGGCACAAAAGTATGAATCATTATGTGCGCACAACGATAATTTGGGCTAGAAAAAGTAATGTTCTGCATGAAACAAGATTTATTTCCATTGGCATCATATCAAAACATTTTTCTCTATTCAGTTTCTGCTTCCAGTAAGCCATTGCATAAAGAACATGATTGAGAGATGCCTCTCCTAACAACTAAACATTACCACCCCTTGCTTTTTCTCCTATTTTTCTTGGCTGTGCATCTCCCATGCTAAAACATACTACTTCACCTCCCTCATTTTCTGAACTAGGACGTTCACCAGGATCAATATATGGACTACTCTACCCACTACAAGAAGGACTAGACAGGATCTAACTTGCCCATACAACGTCTGATTGAGGTTCTTTTTTTATATATTAGATAACTTTTGATTTTTATGACATGGTGCCTCCTCATAAGGATATGATGCAGTAAATGATTATTGAATTCCATTTGTTGAACCTTGAAATAGGTTGGTAAAAGCAAAAATTTCTTTTTTGGGAAATCCTTTGACCGAGCTGTCATGCCCCATCACTCTAGCACGAGCGGGCAGATGATAGACCGCCCCACGTATTCCAAGATTTGACTTATAGGACATGCAAGGCCTACCTACAATATTAATTTTTTTCAGATGGATCTTCATACGCAGTGGTAAAACTAAAACACTTAGAAAATTTTAAAATATTAATAGTTTCATAGCCAAAAAATAATCCAATAGCTGTTGTCTTTAGACTTGATCAAATGTGAACATATAACAGTTTTTTTTTTTCAAATAGAAACAAGAGAACAAGAAAAATGTAGATAGCTTTCAAAGAAATAAAAACAATATTTACGAAAAAATAAATATTCATATACTACATATAAACAATCAAAGTAAATTTACCTTCCTAAATTACCAGTGTAGAAATAAAATAAATCTTTTATTCGACTAATGAAAAAAAAATTCATTGAAAAAATCTACCATTTTTGCTCTCTCTTAGTCTTGGCGACAAGTAGAGCCTTGATCTAAGTACATATCACTAAACTGAATCTAGTCTCTAGGGGACACCATCTATTCCCTGATCCATGAAGAGACCCAATGCAAGAAAAGGAGGGAGGTGAAATAGTTCTTTTGGATTTACAGAAAAACTAGTCACTACTATTGTTGAGTACAAATGGGTTGACTCAACTTCTTAAAAGATCAACTCGTAATTTTCAGGGGTCGACTCGAGATAGCTCTTGTTTTGCTACGTTTTATCTTTCGTATATGGTCATTGTGGGGTCGACTCTTCTATTCCTTGGGTGGACTCATTCATGACTCGGGGTTCACTCATTGTCCTCCAGGGTTGACTTGTTGTTATGCTAATTTTGACTATTTTTTGTCTTCTATCTGTGACTATTTTGGGGTCGATTTATCAAATTCTGGGATCGACTCTCGGTCAATAGGAGTTAGCTTATGATCTTCAAAGGTCGACTTATGAAAGCGCAAGTTTTTACCTCTTTTTATCTTTTCCTCTAAGACTGTTTTAGGGTCAACTCAACTAATTTAGGGGTCGACTCGTGTTTTTCTAAAGTCGACTCTTGAAACTGTCCAAAATTTGAAGTCTTCTATTTTTACCTATGGACATTTAGGAGTCAGTTCGTAGTATTCTTAGGGCTAACTCCTCTTAGCTCAGAGCTTCATAATCTTGAGTTTTATTCTTTCACATTAAGAGATCTAGTTTGATATCTTCTTAGCTTTTTATGAGCATTCTTATGTACCGCAAATAAGTGGTTGGTAAATTTTTTACTCAAACATTTTTGTATCATCAAAATCAAATCTTTTATGTCAACAAATAAGTTATACAATTAAAACACCATAAACACAAAAGATTCATAGTGGTTCGGTACCAAATCTAATATGTACACCCATTCCCAAGCTCTCTACTTGGAAAATCTAATATCTACTTTCCAAATGATTAATAATGTCGGATACCACTGACCAAACAACCCTGGCTCTCCCAAGCTAGTCACTAGTTTTCTAGGCACGAGCAAGCCATATACACACTCCGTTTCAAGCTACATATCAACATTTCCAGTCTCAGCTCAACCAAAACTTGTCCCCATGAATACAATGAAATACAATGTAACAATAATGAATACAATTAAAGCTCCTCGGAGGAAAAAGAAAACTAATTAAGCGCCCTTTGAAATGTTGGGAGAAGCCTCTTGATGTGCACTTTAGTTGAGAATGCTCAATGAATGCTCTTGAAGTGGTTGTTGAAGTTGGATTGAATGTTTCTCACTCAATGAATAGCTTTCTTGCTTTGAATGTTTTCTCTCTTGATTTTTCTTTAATTCTACTTGTTGTTTTCTACCTTTTGGAGGGCCTATTTATAAAGAGAAGTTGCCGGAGAGTAATTACCAGTCGTTGAAGACCATTGGAGAAAGGTTAGATCCTATTAAATGTGCTTCTTTTCTATTGAAAAATAAGCTATTACAATCTACCAGCCTAGAGGGGTTGACCGGAGAGTTGACCCTTGGTGCAGTGGTCGCCCTATGGGTTGACCCTTGGTGCTGGGGTTGACCCCAGAGAAAACTAGAAAAACTATCCCTCTATTTCTTGCCTATGGCACGTTAAGGGTCAACACTTGATGCAGGGGTTGACCCCAAAGGAAACCAGAAAAACTATTTCTCTATTTCTCGCTTATGACACGTCAAGGGACAACCTGGGGGTCAATACCAAGTCTAGGGGTCGACCCCAGGATTAACTCCTAGTCTATGCCAAGCATGCAACTCATCACCAAAGTGTCGGAGTCGACCTTGGGGTCAACCCCTATGTTCCAGGGGGCAGATTCCTAATGTTCAGCGTGTTGATTCTTCATCGTTGTATCCAATAGACACTCCAAGATCGACTCCTAGCGGAGTAGGGTCCGCTTTCATACTTCAAAAGCCTCCAAACTCCTTCAAACTTATCTCCAACATGAAAGTTTTATCTCTTGAGTTTCTCCATGCTACTTTAGTCGTTTAAGCTTTTAGGGCTTCCCTGAAAAACAATTTAAACTAGTCCAAAACATATGATCATTAGTAACCTACTCAGTTATTTTGTAATCATTCAACATTAATCCCTAGGTCAACAAAAGTTTATAGATAATGAAGTAGGGGTTACAATAATTTTACAATGTGGGATTTACTCTAAAATTCCAACATTAAATGAAAATTTGAAAGGATGGGAGGTCGCAGCACAGGAGAGTCGAGAGAGGAGGAGATGGCGAGTGATTTGGAAGAAAGGGAGAGGTGGCGTTAGAGGGAGTTCTGAAGGGGAGGCAAAGGAGAGACAGGGAAGAAGGTAGGAGTAAGCTGGAGGAAAAAGCTTTTTATTATCTATTTAACTTGGTTTATTCCACATCATTTCCATCTCATTATTGTTATTTTCCATATCATTTTTCAAAATTTCCACATCATTTTCCATAAGAAAATTTTAACGGAAGAATTGGATGCTGATTGACGATAGGCTAACATTGCAACATTTATAAAGTACACATATCCGGTTGTAAAAGTCGGAACGATGTGCTAAAATTGAAAATTTTACTAAATTACAGGATTTTTTCAGTAATTAACCCTTCAATTTATGTATTGCATGACTTCAAAAATTGATGGGTAGGGTGCAAACACATGTTGTATGGGTTAAAGACCACAACCTTGTTCTTAGAAGAAAGAGCAGATTGATGCATTTCCGTTTGTGATATGCTAGATAGCACGTTAGAGGAGTTTGATACGGGATGATTTCATCGTTTATGGTTGGACACCGTCGATTATCTTGGCCGCCAGGCATTGGGCTAGTGTTTGGCGCCCTCTCCACTTGGTGGAAAATGCGTTCCATCTTTGGAAAAGTGTTCATTTTAATGTAAAATAGCGGAGAACAGCCCAAGCGCGAGTGGATGCAACCGTTATAAACTTGCAGTGGGGCTAAAGCCTTTTCTATAGCATACTAACCTATGTAATGATCTACCAGGAAACGGAAAAAATCACAAAAAGTTTATTTTGAAATACGAAATATCATTCTCCATGCTAAGATATTCTTTAGCACAGATGGCAATTGGTTTATCATGTACACTTGAAACTTACAGATGCGCAAAATAGAATGATTATTTTGAACGCATTAGTAGGACATAATGTTTGCGATTAGCTTTCTTAAAACAGGTTATGCATTATATTAGCAGTTTGATTTAGCTACTTTCGCTGGAATCCTCAGGTAAATCCTTTCAAATCAAAAATTGACTGCAAAAAGTTAATTGCCCAAGTACATCTCATGTTGGTTGGCCAAAAAGGACGTGCTGTATGCACTTCATGCCATTAAATTTCATATCGAAAGCACTAATTTCTTAAAGTCACTTAAATACCACATTGTTTTTTTCAAATCAAAGGGAGAGAGAGAGAGAGACTCATGAAATGCATCACAAGGAACCATGTTACTAAGGAATCCATTAGCTCTTTATGATGATAGCTCTAAATTAATTGATACAGAAATTCTCCCTTCTTCCAAATTGATTTATATTTTTAATACTGGAATCCCCCACCATACATCTAAAAAACGCATATTGCATTGCACCAATCCTTGAACATAGGGAAAGATACAATAAAATTTTCGTTTCTAGTGAGTTACCCTCCTGTCAGCAATCCTAGTCTTTCCTGGTCATACTAGCAACATAAGCCAAGAAATAACCCGCTGCAATATTGTATTGGCCGGAACTGAATACTGGGGATCATAACTTGACAAAATATATAACACCATAATCATACATTCACTTTACCAACCCTTGAGGCCACAGACTACTGAACATGAGAAAGATTTTGTTTAAAGACGAGACCTTCTATGTACATCCCACCGTATGGTTTACCTCGCGCTTAATCTTCTTCGACTTCAAGTAACTTTCCATGCACCCATTTCTTCTTAGTTTTAGTCACAAATTTTGTGGAGCTCTCACTTTCTTTTAATTCTGAAGTTCTCCATTCTTCTCTATTAGCTGCAGGATCGTCGTACCTGACAGATCCATTTACCGTCAATTGATCCGCTTGCAAATTATTTGTTTCCGATTCTTTTCTCACACATCTAGACTGAGATGAGAGATATCCACAGGTTGCATCAGAGGAATTCTCTGTACACTTTTCTGCTGTCAAGGGCTCCCTGCCGTTCAGTGCATTCTGCAGAGTGAAATTTTGAAAATCAAAATCTTTGTGATTACTTTCACTGAAGCAAGAAGATGAGTGCCATTTACAAGTTGCTCATCCAAGAATTTGTCATTGCTTTGAGTTTCTCGATTAATCTGCAAATGGTTTATTGGTCCAACAGAAACTTAAAAGATGCATCATCTCCAACATCCTGCAATGTCAATTGTCCATTCTCTATTTTTTCCATGGAACGTGTTGCCTCAGCAATCAGCTTCCTGGTTTCCATAAGCGAAGCTTGTGTGCGAGAGGGGCTCCTTAGTGCAGCCATCTCAAGAGCCTTTGCAGCCTTCTCTGCTTTCAGCAATTAATAACCTGAAATCCAATTAAGAGGTTATGGTTTCACCAATGATGATGATGACCGTCATTTTAAATACATGCATAAAATTTACAATAGCCAAATAGAAGATCTTTTCTTGCTTTAATAGCCGTATAGAAGTTCAGAAACAAGTTGCAGGACATTATTTCAACTAAATAGTAGGATGTTAGTGGTACATTATGTCCCAATAATATTTCTATATATAAGAGCTCATAGATATATGAGTATTTTGCACGTAATATGAACGTGCCTTTGAATAAAGGAAAGGGGGGTGGGGGTCTAGGGAGATGGGAAATTAAAAGAGAACTCTCCCATGGAGTCCAGCTTTCCATGTCCAATTATTGGAGTTCTCTTTATATATAGATTCTATAGCTTCAGATAAATGTGACCCCAGTAAATATAGTAGACTTACTTTGCCCTTTCCACAGCTTTTCTCTTTTTTGTTTCCATAGCTACCCTTCGTGCTCTAATTCTTTTTATCATCTCCAACTTGGATCCTGCCATTGGGTCTTTGTATGGAGTAGGGGTTCTCTTTCTCTTAGAAATTGTCTTCTGGATACTTTTGCCTCACTCCTAATGCTTTTAGATTGTGTGAGTTTCTTTTCCACAGAATCCATTTCAAGGGGGTTTTGCCAGTTGGTCTTCTCCTTCGTTTTCTTTCAGCTCCAATGGCTGTAGCATGATACTTAGCCAGTGCAGTGCATACTCGCTCACGATATTCCTAATAGAAAGGGAGAAAAATCATGGAAAACTGAAGGAGAGTATAAAACAATCAAAGACATAAAAACAGTGCACCATAAATGCTCCCCTCTTCTGATAGACGCTAGCTAATCTCCATGTACATCTCCAAACATTGTCCATAAGAGAGCTTGACATAAGGATTGTGCATCTATGAAGGAGGAAGCATATATGATCAATTCCTTAATAATGATGCAAAAATAAACCCCACCAAAGTAGGAAGGCACGCGCTTACAGGATCTGCCCATTTTGCAAAAATGGCCTCTGATATCTTTCTACGCTGCTCAAGTGATTTAGGTGCTCTCTTGCTCCCTTTCGGCCTAGGCATCATTTTTCTCTTCTCAACATTCTCCAGCCACTCCTGTTTAGCTGTTCGTCCAAGATTCTGTATGAATCCCACTGCAGCTCATCTTCACCAGCATAACCCTTCCTAGCTGCTTCTGCAATCATATTCTGCCACTCTATGAAGGCAGCTCTCCTGCAACATCAACTTCTCACGTCGCCGCGCCAACCTTGCCTCACACCAGCCCCAATTTTAATCCTTGTCTCCTCACTATACAATTACAAAAAAAATATTTAAAGAGACGTTCTGTCTGACACTTAAAAAAGTTTAATAAAAACCAGCTCAAATAGAAAAAAAGATTCAAGATAGTGGATTAGGCGATCAGGATATAGGGCATCTAGCAAACATTGGCCCTGCTAGGTAGATGTAAATTTTTAGAAAGTTATTGAACTTCAGTGCTAGTAGCAAACACTATGTGTTGGTAATTAAAATCAACATGTTCATGTAGTAGATAAAAAAAGATCAGCATGTTCATGTAGTACAACCTATCAGGTTTTACTATGTGAATTTTAAAAACTCCTTCAAAAGTTGCAACCAAGATAGGAGTTGAAAAGCACTAAAAGAGAACCGGGCGGGTTCCATCCGGTACCGAAACCATACCAGTTGCCGACCGGTACGGGTCTTGATGTCGGATCGACGAACCTTACTTCATACAGAGTAAAGACTAAAGCAAACAGTAAAAAGAAGACACCCATATTCAATATAATGGTGCATGTTTTCTATGTAAAACCAATATCATATTCTCTAAACACATCCACTTACTAGAATAGTTGCTTTTAATTTAAAAATTCAAAAAAAGTACATAAATCACTAGATTGTCAAATTTATTAAGAAATTGATGAAGAAAATGGTTTAAATGAAGCATTAAAACTCTTCAAAATTGCTATAGATAAAGCATTTTCAAACTAAAATTCAGAAAGCTAGACACATGGAGACATTTTATAAGCATAATTAATCTGTTTATAAGAATAGAGTCATGCGGGCTATAGGTCCGGGGCATAACTGTTAGATATATGCCCTAGAAGCCAATAAGGCTGACACATTATTAATTCTGGGACATAATTTTGTACTTGACTATTTATTATTGAATAAATAAAAGGCATCTTTTCATTTTATATTGTTTGTGTCTATGAATCGTCCAAGGAATTAATAAGATGATGACGCATGTCTCAAGAGTTGAGAATTTGAGCCATGTATCATTGGTGATTAATTTCTAAATGCTCCTGATCGATGGATCATCACGAGGACGGTGATTGATCCGATCAGTGCACACATCACTTTCCCTACGGATGGACGAGACTCGAAGTCCACAGTGTAGGAACACTGAACTGATAGTGCAGGTGCTTGTTAAAGAACAAGGGTATCGAGCGTGGACCAAGACAAGAAAGTCACTTGGATGTCTAATCTACTCGTCAATGACTTGCTTGATGTTGCAGTAGTGTGACTGGTCCTTTGACCTGCGATGCTTCGGCTACTCACAGTGAAGTTATTGTAGTTTGACTGCACACATACTGATCTCTAGCCATATGGGTCCATGCAGTGTAGATTGGCTGCAGTAGGTTCACTGTAGGGAGTAGGGTATGCACCTACAAGGAATCTATCGACTCTTGATAGATAAGGAGAGATCCTATATGATTTATAAGACTGAGTTTCGTAAGACCTCGGCCGGGGCAGATTGTACAGTGGAGAAAAAGTTTTTCACTCTCGAGCTTAACGTCAAATAAATCTTGACATATGACAGGCGATGGGGTTTGACGAGTTGTCCATGAACTCTGCCCTGTAGGGGATCCATGATAGAAGAATTGTATTCACAACGATAACTAACCTAGAGGTTCATCATTCTATTCTGCTGGGTAGCCACTACATGCTGCTAGGTGTTACTGTGGATGGTGAGACTCACAGGGATTATCTCGATGGTCGATAAATCCTAATGAGTAGAGTTGGAAACCGTTCCGACCCATTGAAAGGAGTTTTCAATGATATTATGAAAGAGATCACAATATATCTCACTACCAGTCAGAATAGAACATATGGGGTCACACACACTAGAGGCATTGACCGATCCGATGGTTGAATCGTGATTAGGAATCACAAGTAATCAATTCGATTGATATCAGTTGAAGAAGGAACAATGGAATTAATTAAATGGACTTAAATACAAATCCTACTTCGAGTAGGATTCCTAAAGTCCTAATTGGATTAGGACTGGGAATCCTATTTGGAGTAGGATTCCTACAATCCTAATTAGATTAGGAGTTTTGAATTAAATTTGGATTCCTACTTGGAGTAGGATTCCCAGAGTCCTAATCGGATTAGGACTTTGGATTCAAATTTAGAGTCCTAATTGGATTAGGACTAAAATTAAATGTCCTAATTCGATTAGGGTTTCTTAAGTCCTAATTAATTATTAATCTAATGAATCAACATGACTCCTAATTGGGTTAGGATTGAAGAGTTCAATTGAGTCATGGTTCATTCAAGTTCTAATTGGATTAGGACTAGTATAGATTGAACCCAATTGATTCATGATTTGGTTAAACCCTAATTGGATTAGGACTAAACCAAATAGGGGCCTCCTAATCAACCTTAAAGGAGGATTAGGGCAACACAAGAAGGAGGGGATCACGCCCCTCCTCCTTTTCTTTGTTGGTGCGGCAACACAAGAGGGGCCGGCGCCCCTCTTGAAAAGGGTCAAGGGCTCCTAATTTGTAGGAGCCCTAGATATCTATAAAAGGGGACTTGGGCGGCACCTAGGGCATTTTATGTGAAGCCCTCCTCTCCAACTCGTGGCCTCCCTTCTCCTCTTGTTTCAGCCGCAAGCAAGGAAAAGCAAAGAAAAGGTGTTGGCGGCATCCTCTTCCTCCCTTCCTCCTTCCAACGCATGCAAAGGAAAGAGGCTGCAAGGCTTGGTGATCTTCTTCCTTGAGTCCTCCTTCATCTTCCTCCTCCCAAGCACATTCAAGAGTTGAAAGAAAGGGAGGAAATCAGCCATCAAAACCAATCTCTGCAAGGGAGCTAGCACCTTGGGGAGATTGAAGCGTTTGGATCGACCTATTGCTTCGTGTGGATACCCGTAGAGGCCGGACACTTGAATGGCTTCAAGCGAACCTTCTTCCAAAACCACGATCATCAGTTTGCGGTGATCATCTACCTGCACAAAGGTGAAAATCTGATCTTCCGAATGTTTTTAAAAGTTTTTAATCCTTATCTAACTACGAACGTTTTTTTGAACAACGTTCATGCGATGAACGGTTGATCCCGCGCATGCCTCTTCCGCTGCATCTGAATTTTTTTAAAATTTTCTGCGGTATGGGCGGGTTCTAACAGTGGTATCAGAGCCTAGGCATCGTAGATTAAGGTAAGAATTAATTATTAATAGGCATCTTGGATCTGAAATTTAAAAGGTTATGCATGCTGAAAATTTTCTGCATGCAGATTTTTCAGGGTTGCTGATTTTTGCATGCTGATTTTTGCATGCTGATTTTTATGTGATAAATCAATGATTCTAATTGCATTGTTAATGGGATTACAAAGTTTATAATCATGATTAGCATGATCAGCAACCTATGTCATAACATAATCAATTAAGTTTCAGATCTGAAAAGTATATTTGCTGCATGTGGTGATGATCATAGGATTCAAACCCTTTTGGTATCAAATGTAATGACCTGCGATGTGATCTGTAATGTCATGTAATTTTTCAGATGCTTGCATGCATCTTATTTGATGTTTTGAGAGGCCTGCGTGCCTCCTAAAAGGAGATGTAATTTATTATTATTTTTATTTTATATCTAGTTGTATTTCTGTGATGTGATGTACGTCAACGATCAAGTCGAAGACAGTGCATGAGATGAACGGCGATCTGAGCAATTGATGGCAATTGGATCAAGAGTTGATCAAGCATCGAATCAAGGAGGCTTGGAACCAATTCAAGAGTTGAAGACCAGTTGATCGATTGACGTGCATGTGCTTATAATATGACCTAATTAGAATCCATGATCATCACCTATTTAAAGTTTAGCTTTATTTATTGCTGCGATTATAACTACCTGCGATGTGCCGTTTGCATGTGATGTGAATGAGAACGGGGTAGATAGGTTTACATGTGACGTAGCAAACCCAATGAGACCTAAACTAAAACCTCCTCAATCAAGTCAAGAGTGAACCAACATGAGCAAGTCATATTAGATTAATTGATCTAATTGGTGTCTAGGAAAGCATGAAAGGTGGTTACTTAATTAGGACCTTACTCTCTGAGTAAGGGGAGCCTCCCACCTGCTTACCTGGCCAATTGTTCGATTACCTCTTATGAAGAGCTCAAGGTTGCAAACACTAAGACATGATTAACCAATATTAAGTCAATAAGTCTTCCACTGTAGTAAAGCTGCTAAGGTCTTTTTGATGATTTGTCTCGGCTGGATACAGTGGGCAAGTTGCATCGGGGGGCTGGACCTCTCTAAAGACATGAGATGTTGTAGGGTAAAGGTGGGGTTGGGCACCAATAACTGTTAGGTGAGGACCCCAATAACGACTTTATTTCTATGGTAATACGGTGGGTCTGACTTAACTAAGAAATGGGACCAATAACTGTTAGGTAAGGTCTTAATGGCTTAGAGACCAAGTAGCACTGCAACATGCTTGAGAAGCATTGTACAAGAGTTGTACACTCATCTATTTATGTGTCACTAATAACTGTTAGGTGAGGTGCCATGTAAATCGGTGGGACCGCAGTACCCACTAGAAACCCTAGTCGCGAAGGTTTTCCGTTTTTCCTACCAGGGGAGTGTAAGGGATTCGAGAAAATAGTGGGAGGAACATTTGTTCTAAAGACCTTAGGACAAATTTAGATCAAGTACAAAGTCTAACTAGAATCTTTAATCTCTGCAGATCACAATGTCAGCTTCAAATCCTTTGACCCGTATTCTTGAGACCAACCGATTGATTGGAACCAATTACAAGGACTGGCTTAGAAACCTCAAAATTGTTTTGAACTGTGAGAAATTAGGCTACATACTCGAAACAGATATCCTCAGACTACCAGCACGTCCTACTGATGATCAGCGTAAGACGCATCAAAAGTGGACGGATGATGACGTTAGAGTCAAGTGCTACATCATGGCATCCATGTCCAATGAACTCCAATGCCAGCATAAGAATATGAAGACTGCTAGGAACATACTGGCACACCTGCAAGAGTTGTATCGTGAGCAGAGTCGCACAGCTCGTTTTGAAGTGTCCAAGAGACTCTTCAAAGCAAAGATGTGCGAAGGGCAGTCTGTCCATGATCACGGTCTGACTATGATCAAGGACCTAGAAGAGCTTGAGAAGCTCGGTATGAACATGCACAAGGATTGCAAGTCGATCTGATCCTTCAATCCCTTTCTGATTCATTTGGACAGTTTATAGTAAACTACCACATGAATAAGATTGAATGCATTAAGACTGAACTGTTAAACATGTTGGTAACTGCTGAGGGAGCCTTGAAAGGTTCGAGGGGCAATGTCCTTGCTGCTGAGCTGACTTCTGGTTCCAAGAGAAAGTCTACTTGGAAGAAAAAAAAGCCTGCAAAGAAGCAGAAGAAAGACAAGAAGCCAAAGAAGGAAGTTCAAAAGAAAAAGGCTAATGACAAAGAAAAATGTTTCCACTGCAATGTCGATGGCCACTGGAAAAGAAATTATCCTTCATATCTCGAGAGCTTGAAGAACAAGAAGGGAGACACACCTTCAGAAGGTATAGACTTGCTCGTAATTGAAACTAATCTAACGATTTCTACTACTTCTAGTTGGATTATAGATTCTGGTTTTAGTGCTCATTTGTGCACTACCATGCAGGGTCTAAAGAAAATATAAGGCTGGCGGAAGGTGCAGTAACCCTTCGGGTTGGCAATGGAGCAAAAGTTGCTGCTGTGGCTGTGGGCACCTATCCTCTGCGACTACCGTCTGGTTTTAGTTTATTACTTAGAGACTGTTATTATGTACCTGCTGCTAGCAGAAATTTGATTTCTGTTTCGTGTCTAGCACAGGATGGTCATATTTTACTTTTGACAAAGACTGCTGTTCTATTTATTTCAGAAATAAAATAGTCGCACGTGGTTTTATGATTGACAGTCTCTATCATTTACATATTGATGAGTTTGTGAATGTTTCTGAGTAAGAAGTGAATGTCAAAGGATCCAAGAGATCCAGGGATGAAAAAACCAGAAGTATTTGTGGACCTCAAGCTTGGCCATATTGGAGAAGACAGAATGAAAAAACGGAGAAAGATGGGCTATCGACC